>NW_021836258.1:12500-24607 GCF_006345805.1 Octopus sinensis
GCAAAATGGTTCATATTTGGTTGATTAAAAATGTAATGGCAAGTATTTATTGACCTTTTTCTTTCCTTTGAAAATCGGCACGAACTTTCCGGACAACCCAATAATTTTGATCGAGGAATTGCGAATGAAAAGAGTTGCAGCAAAATTTGTGCCATTCTTGCTCACGGAAGATCAAAAGCAGTCACGACTGAATGCATGTCGTGAACCGAAAGAAGTTGATCCGGACGTTTGTTCGAAGATCATCAATGGTGATGAGAGCTGATCTGGTGTTACAGCTATGACCCAGAAACGAAGCAGCAGTCAAGTCAATGGAAGCATTCAATTAGTCTAAATCAGTGCTTTTCAAACTTATTGCTGGAGCGGAACCCCAAGGAAACATTCCACTGGCTCGGGGAACCCCTGTGCAATAATTTAATAGTGCACAGGAGAATTAAAAATTACTGCCGATTTTAGCAGTTTTGTAACTTCTAGCGGAACCCCTGGACTGTACTGGCGGAACCCTGGTTGAAAACCACTGGTCTAAATCATAGGGGGAAAGAGAGAGAAAAAGATATAGCTAAGTGACTAGTAGTTCTAAATACGTAAGGAATTAAACCAAAGAGGTTAAAGTTGATAATTATTCGAAATAATGATGAAATAATGAGTGAAAAACCTCCTAAATTATTTCTAAAAGATCGAGTAATTTGGATGTTAATAATTTGTTTTGGGATTATTAGAGAGGAATTAAGAAATGAAGGAAAAATTCAGAATGAAGAATTAATAAAAAAGAGAGATGATAAGGATAGAATTCATGTAAGAGAATGAAGGTATAAGGTTGTTGAGTTATGATCATCAAATAAAGAAAAAATATCTACTATCATTTTATCTTTATATATAAAAGTGAAGTTGTGTGTCTGTCTCCTACAATTTAGATTCCTAGCTACTCCCACATTTTGCGGTGCAGTGTAACCAAAAGCGGGTATCTTATAGTCGTGATTCATATCGAGCCCTTCTGGGTATTAGCGCGCGTCTACGATGAGTCTACGATTAAAAACAAAAATTACCATCATTTTTTCCCATTTTTAATGCATTTTTTTGCTATTATATAAGGGAAGTAACTCTCTAAAAATGTATTATTAAATCTCAGAACGTAAAAAGCTACAGTAACACCCCCCTATGTGGTTAGACATATTGAGATGGCTATTATACTTTACATCTCTAAAAATGCTTATATAGTTATTTCCCTTACAAACCCGAGCAACGCCGGGCGATACTGGTAGTCAGTTATATTTTGTTTTGTTGTTGTTGTTATTTTCTGGTTTATTAAATTATATTTATTTTTATTATTTCATCGTATGATAGATGAATTAAGAAGAAGCAAAAATCAAAAGAAAAGCACGTCAAGTGAAGTCCAATGTCTAGTCGATGCTGATTGATTTTATCGATGCGAAAGGAATTCTTCACACAGAATTTGTACCTCCTGGTCAAACTGCTAACCAGACATTTTATTCGGCATTTCTGAACCGTTTGCAAGACACGGGGACACAAAAACGCCCCGACCAGCCGCAAAGTAAAAAGTGGGGTTTCATCATGACAATGCGCCTGCGCATACCGCCTTGAGTGTCAGATTTTGTCAAAAATGGCATGACCTTTCTTACCCACCCTCCCTATTCACCTGATCTCCCTACGAATTTTTTTTCTGTTCCCGCCAAATGAAAAAAGTCCTTAAAGGAAAACGTTTCGCAGGTGTGGAAAACGTTTCGCAGGGGAGAAAGAACGATGGAGGCGTTGAAAGGCATCATTTCGCAAGAATTCCAAGACTGCTTTGAACAATGGAAAACGTGTCTGCACCGATGCATTGCTTCAAATGGAGAATACTTTGAAGACGATACCAGTGTAAACATGGAAAACTAAGCCAATAAAACAACATTGCGCAGGAGTGGCTGTGTGGTAAGTAGCTTGTCTACCAACCACATGGTTCCAGGTTCAGTCCCACTGCGTAGCACCTTGGCCAAGTGTCTTCTACTATAGCCTCGCCGACCAAATCCTTGTGAGTGGATTTGGGAGACGGAAACCGAAAGAAGCCTGTCATATATATGTATATATATATATATATAATATATAATATATATATATTATATATATATATATATATATTTATATATAGAGGGCATTATACATACATGCCAGAGGGCATTATACATACATGCCACACGCTAAGAGGGACAATTAGTCATTTCTACCAAAAATATTACTAATCCCACCGAATGCAGTTTTTCAAAGTAAGACATTTAAAAAAATATAGACCTGTATCACAGTGATTTCATACTTACGTATTCATCAGCAGGCCTGAATGTATCATAAATAAACGTATCATAATTCTCTTATGAGGTTTTCACGCTATCTACCTGACAATTTCTTGTTAAGTTTTCCTTATTAAGTAGTGGTCGTTAATTGCTAAATATATATATATATATATAAATGTGACCTCGTGTGTACCGTTGACAATTTTTTTTCCTCTGTCTTCCCATCTCTGGATCTTTCCTTCTCCTATGTTTCTGACGAAGAGCTCCGCTCGAAACGTTAAACCCTCCTTCTTTCCTTCTTTCCTGAGCGTCTAATAATACTATATTTGTTCCATGTCCTCGCGTTGTTGTGTTTTTTTTGTGCTTTCTTGTTTGGATTAACTATATACATATATATATTTTTTTACTACCCACAAGGAGCTAAACACAGAGAGGACAAACAAGAACAGACAAACGGATTAAGTCGATTACATCGACCCCAGTGCGTAACTGGTACTTAATTTATCGACCACGAAAGGATGAAACGCAAAGTCGACCTCGGCGGAATTTGAACTCACAACGTAACGCAAACGAAATACCACTAAGCATTTCACCCGGCGTGCTAACGTTTCTGCCAGCTCGCCGCCTTTTTTATATGTATGTATATATATATATATATATATATATATGTGTGTGTGTGTGTGTGTGTGTGTGTTGTGTGTGTGTGTGTGTGTGTGTGTGTGTGTGAGTGTGTGTGTGTGTGTGTTTGTGTGTCTGTGTTTGTCCCCTGGCATTGCTTGACAACCGATGCTGGTGTGTTTATGTCCCCGTTACTAGCGGTTCGGCAAAGAGACCGATAGAATAAGTACTGGGTTTACAAAAGAATAAGTCTCGGAGTCGAGTTGCTCGATTAAAAGGCGGTGCTCCAGCATGGCCGCAGTCAAATGACTGAAACAAGTAGAAGAGTAAAGAGTATTGCAAAATTCTGGTTTCTTTCGGTAAGCCCTCATATGCACAGACAAAATCAACCTTATATTTACAAACCCTGGGAACTCAAAAAGTCTCGTCACTTCGTGATATTAAAGTTCACACACACACACACACAACAAAACAAGAAAATGGAAATATATCTTTGGTATCATTTATCCACCATCACTCGTAGAATTACAAAATTTTACATGTAAGGAATTTCCTATTAAGAATTCTTCAGACAGAGAAATTAAATATTACTTAATTTCACTCAATGAAGAATTTCTCGTAGGATATTCCTTACGTGTACGAATTTGTAATTCCTATTAGTAAGAGAAACACGTGTAATGGTGGATAAATAATAACAAAACAAAATAGATGTATAGACATGTAGACACACAGACAAAGACAAATAGATAGGTAGACAAACAAACAAACAGACAGATAGACAGACAGACAGATAGACAGGTAGACAGACAGACAGATATATAGACAGATAGATAGATAGACAAACAAACAAACAGATAGACAGACAGACAGAGAGACAGACAGACAGACAGACAAACAGACAGACAGAGAGACAGACAGATAGACAGATAGCTAGACAGACAGACAGACAGATAGATAGATAGATAGATAGATAGAGAGATAGACAGACAGACAGACAGACAGACAGATAGATAGATAGATAGATAGATAGATAGATAGATAGATAGATAGATAGATAGATAGATTGATAGATAGATAGATAGATAGATTGATAGATAGATAGATGGATGGATAGATAGATAGATAGATAGATAGATAGATAGATAGATAGATAGACAGGTATGTAATAAGATTATGTGTAGTTCTAAAGAGAGATAGACGTGCGCATGCGTATTTTGCTCGTTATTTCCGTTGTTGCTCTTTGATGTCCTTTTTATTTTTAATTCACTAATTGAAGAGTTGTTACCGGATTAACTGATTGAGGAGGAGGAGGAGGAGGAGGATATAAAGATAGTGGCGATGATTTGGTGGTGGTGGTAATGATAATGTTCGAAGCAGTAGTGGCGGCAAGGGTGGTGGTGGTGGTGGTGGTGATGGAGGCGGCAAAGGTGGAAGAGTTGGAGGCGGAAATAGTGGTAGAGATGGAGGCGGCAAAAGGTGGTAGATATGGAGGCGGCAAAGGTGGTAGAGATGGAGGAGGCAAAGGTGATAGACATGGAGGCGGCAAAGGTGATAGAGATAGAGGCGGCAAAGGTGATAGAGATGGAGGCGGCAAAGGTGGAAGAGAAGGAGGCGGCAATGGTGGAAGAGATGGAGGCGGCAATGGTGGGAGAGATGGAGGCGGCAAAAGGTGGAAGAGATGGAGGCGGCAAAGGTGATAGAGATGGAGGCGGCAAAGGTGGAAGAGAAGGAGGCGGCAAAGGTGGTAGAGATGGAGGCGGCAAAGGCGGTAGAGATGTAGGCGGCAATGGTGGTAGAGATGGAGGCGGCAAAGGTGATAGAGCTGGAGGCGGCAAAAGGTGGTAGAGATGGAGGCGGCAAAGGTGGTAGAGATGGAGGCGGCAATGGTGAGAGAGATGGAGGCGGCAAAAGCTGGAAGAGATGGAGGCGGCAAAAGCTGGAAGAGATGGAGGCGGCAAAGGTGGAAGAGATGGAGGCGGCAATGGTGATTGAGATGGAGGCGGCAAAGGTGGTAGAGATGTAGGCGGCAAAGATGGTAGAGATGAAGGCGGCAACAGGTGGAAGAGATGGAGGCGGCAAATGTGGTTGAGATGGAGGCGGCAAAGGTGGTAGAGATAGAGGCGGCAAAGGTGATAGAGATGGAGTCGGCAATGGTGATAGAGATGGAGGCGGCAAAGATGGTAGAGATGGAAGCGGCAAGGGTGATGGAGATGGAGGCGGCAAAGGTGATAGAGATGGAGGCGGCAAAGGTGGTAGAGATGGAGGCGGCAAAGGTGGTAGAGATGGAGGCGGCAAAGGTGGAAGAGATGGAGGCGGCAATAGTGGTAGAGATGGAGGCGGCAAAGGTGGTAGAGATGGAGGCGGCAAAGGTGGTAGAAATGGAGGCGGCAAAGGTGGTAGAGATGGAGGCGGCAAAGGTGGTAGAGATGGAGGCGGCAAAGGTGGTAGAGATGGAGGCGGCAAAGGTGGTAGAGATGGAGGCGGCAAAGGTGGAAGAGATGGAGGCGGCAATAGTGGTAGAGATGGAAGCGGCAAAGGTGGTAGAGATGGAGGCGGAAAAAGGTGATAGAGATGAGGCGGCAAAGGTGGTTGAGATGGAGGCGGCAAAGGTGGGAGAGATGAGACGGCAAAAGGTGGTAGAGATGGAGGCGGCAAAGGTGGTAGAGATGGAGGCGGCAAAGGTGGAAGAGATGGAGGCGGCAAAAGGTGGTAGAGATGTAGGCGGCAAAGGTGGTAGAGATTGAGGCGGCAAAGGCGGTAGAGATGGAGGCGGCAAAGGTGATAGAGATGGAGGCGGCAAAGGTGATAGAGATGGAGGCGGCAAAGGCGGTAGAGATGGAGGCGGCAAAAGAAGATAGAGATGGAGGCGGCAATGGTGGTAGAGATGGAGGCGGCAAAGGTGGTAGAGATGGAGGCGGCAAAGGTGATAGTAATGGAGGCGGCAAAGGTGGTAGAGATGGAGGCGGCAAAGGTGATAGAAATGGCGGCGGAAAAGGTGGAAGAGATGGAGGCGGCAATAGTGGTAGAGATGGAGGCGGCAAAGGTGGTAGAGATGGAGGCGGCAAAGGTGATAGAGATGTAGGCGGCAAAGGCGGTAGAGATGGAGGCGGCAAAGGCGGTTGAGATGGAGGCGGCAATGGTGGTAGTGATGGAGGTGGCAAAGGTGATAGAAATGGCGACGGCAAAGGTGGAAGAGATGGAGGTGGCAATAGTGGTAGGGATGGAAGCGGCAAAAGGTGGTAGAGATGGAGGCGGCAAAGGTGGTAGAGATGGAGGCGGCAAAGGCGGTAGAAATGGAGGCGGCAAAGGTGGTAGAGATGGAAGCGGCAAGGGTGATGGAGATGGAGGCGGCAAAGGTGATAGAGATGGAGACGGCAAAGGTGGTAGAGATGGAGGCGGCAAAGGTGGAAGAGATGGAGGCGGCAATAGTGGTAGAGATGGAGGCGGCAAAGGTGGTAGAGATGGAGGCGGCAAAAGGTGGTAGAAATGGAGGCGGCAAAGGTGGTAGAGATGGAGGCGGCAAATGTGGTTGAGATGGAGGCGGCAAAGGTGGTAGAGATGGAGGCGGCAAAGGTGATAGAGATGGAGTCGGCAAAAGGTGGAAGAGATGGAGGCGGCAGAGGTGGTAGAGATGGAGGCGGCAAAGGTGGTAGAGATGGAGGCGGCAAATGTGGTAGAGATGGAGGCGGCAAAAGGTGGTAGAGACGGAGGCGGCAAAAGGTGGTTGAGATGGAGGCGGGCAAAAAGGTGGTAGAGATGGAGGTGACAATGGTGGTAGAGATGGAGGCGGCAAAGGCAAGGGGTGTGATAGAGATGGAGGCGGGCGGCAAAAAGTGATAGAGATGGAGGCGGCAAAAGGTAGTAGAAATGGAGGTGGCAAAGGTGGTAGAGAGGAGATGGAGGCGGCCAAAAGGTGGTAGAGATGGAGGCGGCAAAGGGTGGTAGAGATTGAGGCGGCAAAAGTGGTAGAGATGGAGGCGGCAAAGGTGGTAGAGATGTAGGCGGCAAAGGTGGTTGATACGGAGGCGGCAAAAGCTGGAAGATATGGAGGCGGCAAAGGTGGAAGAGATGGAGGCGGAAAAGATGGAAGAGATGGAGGCGGCAATGGTGGTTGAGATGGAGGTGGCAATGGTGATAGAGATGGAGGCGGCAAAGGTGGTAGAAGTGGATGGAGGCGGCAATGGTGATAGAGATGGAGGCGGCAGAGGTGATACAGATTTGGGCGGCAAAGGTGGTAGAGATGGAGGCGGCAATGGTGGAAGAGATGGAGGCTGCAAAGAATGAGATGATAGCGAGGAGGCGGCAAATGTGATAGGGATGGTGGGGGATGGAGGCGGCAATGGTGTGATAGAGATAGATGGATGGCGGCAATGGTGGTAGAGATGGAGGCGGCAAAGGTGGTAGAAGATGGAGGCGGCAAATGTGGGTAGAGATGGAGGCGGCAAAAGGTGGTAGAGATGGAGGCGGTAAAGGTGAGATGATGGAGGCGGCAAAGGTGATAGAGATGGAGGCGGCAAAGGCGGTAGAGATAGAGGTAAAGGGTAGAGAGGGGAAGGGAGGGGCAATGAGTAAGAGAGGTAGAGATGGAGGCGGCAAAAGTGGATAGAGATGGAGGCGGCAATGGTGGTAGAGATGGAGGCGGGCAAAGGTGGTAGAGATGGAGGCGGCAAAGGTGTGATAGTAATGGAGGCGGCAAAAGGTATATGGTAGAGATGGAGGCGGCAAGGTGTGATAGAAAGCGGGGGGCAGGCAAAGGTGGTAGAGATGGAGGCCGCAAAAGTGGTAGAGATGGAGGCGGCAAAGGTAGAGGATGAGATGGAGGCGGCAAAGGTGATAGAGATGTAGCGGCAAAGGCGGGGTTGAGATGGAGGCGGCAAAGGCGGAACGGGTAGAGATGGAGGAGGCGGCAATGGTGATAGAGATGTAGGCGGCAAAGGCGGTAGAGATGGAGGCGGCAAAAGGTGATAGAGATGGAGGCGGCAATGGTGGTAGAGATGGAGGCGGCAAAGGTGGTAGAGATTGAGGCGGCTAAGGTGATAGTAATGGAGGCGGCAAAGGTGGTAGATATGGAGGCGGCAATGGTGGTAGAGATAGAGGTGGCAAAGGTGATAGAAATGGCGACGGCAAAGGTGGTAGAGATGGAGGCGGCAAAGGTGGTAGAGATGGAGGCGGCAAGGTGGAAGAGGGTGGAGATGGAGCGGCAAAAGTGGTAGGATGGAAGCGGCAAAAGGTGGTAGAGATGGAAGGCGGCAAAGGGGGTAGAGATGGAGGCGGAAAAAAGGAAGGAAAAGGTGGAAGAGATGGAGGCGGCAAAGCAAGTTGGTTAGAATGGAGGCGGCAAAGATGGTAGAGATGGAAGGGCAAGGGTGATGGAGATGGAGGCGGCAAGGTGATAGAGATGGAGGGCGGCAAAGGTGGTAGAGATGGAGGCGGCCAACAAAGGTGTGGTAGGGGATGGAAGGCGGCAACAAAGGTGGAAGAGATGGAGCAGCAATCAGTAATAGTGGTAGAGATGGAGGCGGGCAAAGGTGGTAGAGATGGAGGGCGGCAAAGGTGGTAGAAATGGAGGCGGCAAAGGGGGGGGTAGAGGGGTAGAGATGGAGGCGGCAAAGGTGGTGGTAGAGATGGAGTCGGCAAAGGTGGTAGAGATGGAGGGCGGCAAAGGTGGTAGAGATGGGAGGCGGCAAAGGTGGAAGAGATGGAGGCGGCAATAGTGGTAGATGATTGGATGGAAGCGGCAAAGGTGGTAGAGATGGGGGGGAAAAAAGGTGATATAGAGATGGAGCGGCAAAAGGTGATAGAGAGGTGGCGGCAAAGGTGGTGAGATGGAGGCGGACGGAAAAAGGTGGAAGAGATGGAGTCGGCAAGGCGGTTTAGAAATGGAGGCGGCAATGGTGGTAGAGATGGAGGCGGCACCAAAAGGTGGTAGAGATGGAGGCGGCAAAGGTGGTAGAGGTGGAGGCGGCAAAGGTGGTAGAAATGGAGGCGGCAAAGGTGGTAGAGATGGAGGCGGCAAAGGTGGTAGAGATGGAGGCGGCAAAGGTGGTAGAAATGGAGGCGGCAAAGGTGGTAGAGATGGAGGCGGCAAAAGTGGTAGAGATGGAGGCGGCAAAGGTGGTAGAGATGGAGGCGGCAAAGGTGGTAGAAATGGAGGCGGCAAAGGTGGTAGAGATGGAGGCGGAAAAGGCGGAAGAGATGGAGGCGGCAAAGGCGGTAGAAATGGAGGCGGCAAAGGTGGTAGATGTGGAAGCGGCCAAGGGTGATGGAGATGGAGGCGGCAAAGGTGATAGAGATGGAGGCGGCAAAGGTGGTAGAGATGGAGGCGGCAAAGGTGGTAGAGATGGAGGCGGCAAAGGTGATAGAGATGGAGGCGGCAAAGGTGGTAGAGATGGAGGCGGCAAAAGGTGGTAGAGATGGAGGCGGAAAAGGTGGTAGAGATGGAGTCGGCAAAGGCGGTAGAAATGGAGGCGGCAATGGTGGTAGAGATGGAGGCGGCAAAAGGTGGTAGAGATGGAGGGCGGCAAAGGTGGTAGAGGTGGAGGCGGCAAAGGTGGTAGAAATGGAGGCGGCAAAGGTGGTAGAGATGGAGGCGGCAAAGGTGGTAGAGATGGAGGCGGCAAAGGTGGTAGAGATGGAGGCGGCAAAGGTGGTAGAGATGGAGGCGGCAAAAGGTGGTAGAGATGGAGGCGGCAAAGGTGGTAGAGATGGAGGCGGCAAAGGTGGTAGAGATGGAGGCGGCAAAAAGGTGGTAGAGATGGAGGCGGCAAAAGGTGGTAGAGATGGAGGAAATGGCAGGTGGGCTGCAAAGGTGGTAGAGATGGAGGCGGCAAAGGTGGTAGAGATGGAGGCGGCAAAAGGTGGTAGAAATGGAGGCGGCAAAGGTGGTAGAGATGGAGGCGGCAAAGGTGGTAGAGATGGAGGCGGCAAAGGTGGTAGAGATGGAGGCGGCAAAGGTGGTAGAGATGGAGGCGGCAAAGGTGGTAGAGATGGAGGCGGCAAAGGTGGTAGAGATGGAGGCGGCTAAGGTGGTTGGTCTTGGAGGTGGAGGTAGCGATAGTGAAGATGGTGGAGGAGATGTGATGAGTGTGGCGGTATAGTGTGAGGTAATGATTGTATATATGATGGTGATGGAGATGTTAGTTGTAGCGGTCTTTGAGGTGGTGGAGGTTCATGTGAAGGGTGCAGTTGGTGGTGGTGGTGGTGGTGGTAGTGGAGGTAGTAGTGGCGATCGTTTGTAGCGGTGATGGTTCTCTAGTGGCAATCTGAGGTGGTGGCGGTTTATGTGGTGATGGCATAGATGGACGCCGCACAGCTTACTAAGCATGGTGGTGTTGGAGGTGTTAGTGGCAGAGATGGTGGTTGTGATGGATATAGCAGAGGTGGTGGTGGTGATTGTGTTGGTGGGGGTTGGTGGGTAGTGATCATAGCGGTGGAGGTAGTGGTGATTGTGATGGTGGTAGTAGTGATGATAGTGGTTTGTAGCGGCGGTGGCGACAACGGCGCAAATGGCTGCAATGGTCATTGTCCGAATGGTTGTGGTGGTGGTGGTGGCGATGGTGGTTGTGGTGTTGGTGATGGTGGTGGCGGTGGTGGTGTTGGTGATGGTGGTGGTGGTGGTTGTGGTGGTGGAGGTGGTGGTGATGCTGGTGGTGGCGGTGGTGGTGGCGGTGGTGGTGGTGGCGGTGGTGGTGGTGGATGTGGTGGATGTAGTGGTGGTGGTGGTGGTGGATGTGGTGGTGGTAGTCGTGCTGCTGAGGAGAAATGACGCGCCGATGACGATGGAGACGGAGGCGTGTAATAGTGTGACCGCAGTGGTGAAGGTCGTGGTCGGAATGGTAGTGGTAATCCTTAAAAGAGAGGATTGTTGTGAGGTGGGTACGGTGGTGGCGGTGACAGAGACGGAGGCAGCCATTCTGTGTTTGCTGCTGTGATGGTGGTCACGGTGGGACTGGCAGTGGCGCCAGGGGGAGCAGCGTTGCCTGAAATAAGGATGGTGCAAGGACAAGCAAAATCACACTGATGAAGGACGGAGGGGATTGTTTTTGGTAAAGCGTAAGTATATTCCAAGTAAACACAGCTATGGCGAAAGACATTCCAGCAATGACCACAGTGTCGAATTTCACACGAATACAATGTGTTCTTCAGTTGACGAAGAGAATTTGAAAACGATTTATTTCAAGTGGGTTGTATGCTACACACACACACACACAGACACACACACACACACACACACACACACACACACACACACACACACACACACACACTCACATGCACGTATACATGTGATTAAACATAAATATATACACACACATATACATGTATATAGATATTTATTCTTTACTCTTTTACTTGATTCAGTCATTTGACTGGAGCACCGCCTTTAGTCGAAGAAATCGACCCCAGGAGCCTACTAATTATTCTACCGGTAAGTTACGGGGACGTAAACACACCACCATGTTGGGGGGACAAACACAGACACACAAATACACACACACACACACACACACACATAGACACACACACAAACACACGTATATATATATATATATGATTCAAAATGTGACCGCGTGTGTACCGTCGGCGATTTTTTTTCCTCTGTCTTCCCTTCTCTGGATCTTTCCTTCTCCTATGTTTCCAACGAAGAGCTCCGCTCGAAACGTTAAACCTCCTTCTTTCCTTCCTTCGTGAGCGTTCAATAATACTATATTTGTTCCACTTCTCGCGTTGTTGCGTTTTCTCTTTGTGTTTCCATGTTTGGATTAACTATAATATATATATATAATATATATATATATATATATATATATATATATTACATACATACATACATATATACGACGGGCTTCTTTCAGTTTCCGTCTACCAAATCCACTCCCAAGGCTTTGGTCGGCCCGAGGCTATTGTAGAAGACACTTGCCCAACGGGCAACAAAGTGGGACTGAACCCAGAACCATGTGGTTGGTAAGCAAGCCACTTACCACACAACCACTCCTACGCCTATATATGATATATATATAGAGAGACAAATATACATACATATATACATATTTATCTGTACATATGTATATTCGTTTATTCTTTTATTCGTTTCAGTCATCTTGACTGCGGCCATGCTGGAACACCGCCTTTAGTCGAACAAATCGACCCCAGGACTTATACTTATTCTATCGGTCTCTTTTGTCGAACCGCTAAGTTACGGGA
>NW_021836259.1:0-12500 GCF_006345805.1 Octopus sinensis
AAAGACTTAATCAATACATAAAATTTTAATAAAAAGTAAAAAAACCGCCACTACAATTGTTTCATGTCTTCAAATGACAATCTTCAGGTGGATTTCCGATTTTCAAATCAGTTTCAATTTATGAAACAATTGTAGTGGCGGTTTTTTTTACTTTTATTAAAATTTTATGTATTGATTAAGTCTTTCCTTGTTTGTTGCAAAATAGTGGTTTTGTCTCTAATTAATATTATATAATATATATATATATATATATATATATATATATAATTATATATATATATATATATATATATATATATATATATATATATATATGGGTGTGTGTGTATGTATATATGTATATATATATATGTGTGTATGTATATATATATTATGTGTATGTAATATATATATATGTTGTGTAGTATACATATATATGTGTATGTAATATATATATGTATATATATATAAGTTAATCCAAACAAGAAAACAAAAAGACAACAACGCAAGGATGTGGAACAATAAAGTATTATTGGACGCTCAGGAAGTATGTGTGTGTGTGTGTGTGTGTGTGTGTGTGTGTGTGTGTGTGTGTGTATGTGTGTGTGTGTGTTCAAATTCCGCCGTGGTCAACTTTGCTTTTCATTCTTCCAGGGGTCAATTGAATAAGTAATAGTTGAACACTGTGGTTGATGTTGTAGACTTAACTCCAGGCCTTGTGCCAAAATTTGGAATCAGGTGTGGCTATGTGGTAAGAAGCTTACTTCCCAATTACATGCTTCCGTGTTCAGCCCCACTGCGTGGCACCTTAGTCAAGTGTCTTTTTCGTGCAGCCTCGCGGGCCGACCAAAGCCTTGTGAGTAAATTTGGTAAACAGAAACGCCGTATAAATATATTTTTAACTCACAGCATTTAATTTTTAAAAATTCATAATTGGAATGAATGGATCTTTTCACTTTGACCGGCAGATTTTTAAATTTATTTCTTTGTAACTAAACACTTTTAAATTTCGTATACTGGTAGAATGTGTTTAAAAACATCTTTTTCTCTTGGCTTTATTGAGAAAATTCTATAGTTTGTAAGCTATTTGTTGTTTAATTTCATGCATTTCGGCAATTTCAACGAATCAATGACGTCTATTGAGGTGAATTCAATTTCTGCCGTAGTGTGTCAACAACAATTATTTGCGGTGTCATATGAAATTTGAAAGTGTTTAGTTACAAAGAAATTATTTTTAAAAATCTGCGCGGTCAAAGTGAAAAGATCCGAATGAATAAATAAATTGAATATTAAGTATTTATGGATTTAATTTAATTTAATTTTGGCCAATACAGTATTTCGTCGTCTCCTAAATTCACCATACGGCATTTTAGAAGCAGAAACAATAGCCAAACCTCCGTTATATCTCACTTCGCTTATATCAAAAGAAATGGAAAAACATTGGATAATTAGGGTATTACTGACCATAATAACCCGACGGGGAAAAAGAAAAACGACGTGGGGAGTTGCATTGTTGCATACGGAGATGAGGAAAGAGGTTAGAAAGTGTAAAGACGACTGCGATGGGTGCTGACGATGCTGATGGTGATGATGATGATGATGACGATGTTGATGATGAGGGTTGTGATAGGGCTGCTGCTGGTGGTGGTGGTGGTGGTGGTGGTGGTGGTGGTGACGACGACGACGATGATGATGATGATGGTGAGTATGAGCTTTTATAAGTCTACTTAAACAGAGCGGAACTAGAAAGATCATCGATAACAAGATGAATGTCACCACACATCATCATCATCGTTATTGTCTTCATGTCGTTGTCCTCGTCGTCACCACCAGCACCACCACCACCATCACCATCACCACCACCACCACCTCCATCACCACCATCATCATCACCATCACCACCAACATCCTCATCATCACCACTACCATCATCGTCACCACCACTACCACCACCATCACTA
Source organism: Octopus sinensis (assembly GCF_006345805.1). Lineage (NCBI taxonomy): Eukaryota > Metazoa > Mollusca > Cephalopoda > Octopoda > Octopodidae > Octopus > Octopus sinensis. The sequence continues at coordinate 1,941 of NW_021836259.1, forward strand.
CCACACCATCATCACCACCCTCATCATCACCACCCTCATCATCACCACCACCACACATCATCACCGTCATCGTATCGTCGTCATCGTTACGCTTTCCGCCTCCTTCCTCATTCCCATGTACAACAGAGATCCTTATCTCACACACATCTCACCTCCATCCCACCCCACCCCCACACTCAATACCCGATTCCTCCTCTTCTCGCCTCTTAAACAACAATTCCCCTTCCCCTGCTTCTTTTCTCCGTCTTCAATCCGGGCTCCACCATCCCTTCCTTTCCATTCCCCCACCCCAACCCCTATAATCACTGCCACCTTTACCCTCTTCCTTCCTTCTACTCAATCCCCCCCCCGCTACCTTCACCACACTCTCTCATAACATTGCCAAAAAGAACGCGCGCGCGCGTGTGGACAAACACCCACACGAGTGACGCTCACAAACACACGACACACACGTTCACACAAACATATGCATCTAGTAAACACGCACACTTGTACATATAATATATATATATATATATATATATATATATATATATATATATATATATATATGTACACACATACACACACACGCATGCTTGAAAGTCAACACGTGAACACGTACAGAAGTCACACTCACGCACTCACATACACTCAGTGAAGCGCGCGAAAATTCAAGTCACACTAAACGCACACGCCCTCTTGCGCTCTAACACACAGACGCCAACTCACGCATACATGAACACAGTACGTATCTACCTACACACGCACACAAGTACATACACACAAATGCACACACAAACACACACACACACACACACACACACATATCATATGCACATAGTCAAGATCCTTAGTAGTAACTAATTATGCTAAAAGTAGCAGCCAAATACCCCACAATTCAGTCCCTAATATCTAACAATAGTAATCCCTTTTACTAAAGGTACAGGGCCTTAAATTGTCGGAGAAGGGGTTAATCGATTATATCGATTCTATTACGTAATTGGTACTTATTCAATTGACCCCGAAAGGATGAAAAGCAAAGTCGCCTTCGGCGGAATTTGAACTCGGAGCGTTAAGACGGACGAAATGCTGCGAAGCTAACAATTTTGTCAATTCACCGTCTATGGCATAGCGGTTTAGAGCGCGGGCTACTAACCCCAATATTTCCGAGTTCGATTCCAAGCAGTGACATTAATAATAATAATATAATAATAATAATGATAATAATAATAATAATAATAAAATAATAATAATAAGAATAATAATAATGATAATAATAATAACAATAACAACAACAACAACAACAACCAACAACAACAACCAACAATACAATAATAATAATAATAATAATAATAATAATATGTGCATGCCCTGATGCAGTACCAGGCAGTGGCTCTCATGGCTTCTGATCTTAACTGATTGGAAGTGTTATCATGTACATTGTTTTGTCTTGGTATAAAAGATGGGCTCAGCAAATATTCTGCTCAATACCACAGATTTGCTTGTCAGTTGTTTGACCTTAACCAGTTGAGCATGTCCTTAGTGGCTGACGATATGTGCATCTCTGATCACGAGCAGAAGTAGTGGGGGAGCATCATAGCCATGTGTTGAGAGGGATTCTTTGGGGTTTGAATAATTCACCTCTGGAAACTGGGTGGTTCTTTCAACATCCTTAAACAACCCTATTCAGGGACCTTTTGAGCGGGATGGGCTACTCAAATGAAGAAAGAAAATTCTAACTGGGCCCCACCTGCAAGGTCATGTGCTGTTTATCTTGATATGAGATCACCATGTCGCGCACATATGGTTGTGATGCAGGTGCTGGTGTACCTTTATCAGACGGGTAGTCATGATGGGTATATTGGGCTTCGTAATTTACCCCGTGTCACTTTGATGGCATGAATGCTCTCTCACTCAATAATAATAATAATGATAATAATAATAATAATAATAATAATATAATAATAATAATAATAATAATAATAATAATAATAATAGTAATAGTAATAATTGCCCTGATGCAGTACCAGGCAGTGACTCTCAAGGCTTCTGATCTTAACTGACTGGAAGTGTTATCATGTACATTGTTTTGTCTTGGTATAAAAGATGGGCTACAGCAAATATTCTGCTCAATACCACAGATTTGCTTGGCAGTGTTTGACCTTAACCATTGAGCATGTCCCTTAGTATCTGACGATATGTGCATCTCTGATCACGAGCAGAAGTAGTGGGGGAGCATCATAGCCATGTGTTGAGAGGGATTCTTTGGGGTTTTGAAATAATTCACCTCTGGAAACATGGGTGATTCTTTCAACATCCTTAAACACCCTTATTCAGGGACCTTTTGAGCGGGATGGGCTACTCAACCTGAAGAAATTTCTAACTGGGCCCCACCCGCAAGGTCATGTGCTGTTTATCTTGATATGAGATCACCATGTCGCGCACATATGGTTGTGATGCATGTGCCTGGTGTACCCTTATCAGACGGGTAGTCATGATGGGTATATTGGGCTTCGTATATTTTACCCCCCAGTGTCACTTTGATGGCATGAACTGCTCTCTCACTCAATAATAATAATAATAATAATAATAATAAAATATAATAATAATAATAATAATAATAATATAATACAATATATCTCACTCAATAATAATAATAATAATAACATTGAAAATACTTAGGAATGAAAACCCAGTTCGAAATTTCCCCAAGACACCTGAAGAAGGCTGGAGAGTATATCAGCCGAAATATTGTGTTAACAACAAACAAGATGAAGGCAATAATCCGTCAAATGTAACCATGTACATAATTACTCATCTCTTTAATATAGAACTGTATTATTGTTATTATTATTATTATTATTATTATTATTATTATTATTATTATTATTATTAATGATAGTAATAATGATTTAGTTGCCACCAGAGCGAACGATGAGGAGGAAATACAAAGACAGACATAAAGTGATACAGGAGGACATCCAGGGTTAATCGAGGAACCTCACCATCCAAGATTTCTCTCAATACCAAGGACAAGTACTCTCTCCAACTCTTTTCCTCCGACTCACATGTCTACACTTAGAGCACTCTTGCCATTTCCGCAACTTTCCCCGAATTTTGAATGCATTTACTCGAAACTAGTACTTGCCCCTTCACCCTCACTTTCTCCATGTGGCTCTATCAAAGAGGGATGTCTCTATCCTGATTCCTTTCAGCCTCTTTCGCCGCAGCCACCAGGCAAAGGCAAAGTCCCTTGCCTTCCCAATTAAAAGAGGGTTGTAAGGCAATCATCATGGACTTGGATCTATCCTACACGCGGCAACAGCTGTTCGCTATAACTCCACGATTCAACAATGCCCGGAAACGGAACGAGTGCAAGCAGAACAGTTTCGTCGCTTTGCGAACACCTCGGACAAGCCTGTCTGACAGCACATCCATGCCTGTAATCGTTAGCATTGGATATCTGGAAATTTGCGCACAGTAGTCCCCGACCGGAAGGTCCTCCGAAACCAGACTAGCCAGTTCGTTTTCTTCGACGGCCAGGGTCTCTCCGAGGACGTCGTTCGACTTTTCCGCCACCAATCTTCTATATATTACTAAAGTAGAACAGGACCGTGAGCATCTGCCAGGCTGCCAGTCTCGGTTTATCCTTCACCAAGGGCTGCAGCCCTTTCAAAGAGACGAACTGCGGAAAGACGTGCCTCACAAACTGAGTCCACACACGTTCAACATCTAGAAATCGTTGCTTAAGGCGGCACGCAGAGGGAGCTGACAGTAGACTGACCACCTGACCATTGGAATACGTCCCTTCCACAAGAAAGTAAACGAAACCTTCCAAACTAATCAAGCAGTAACTGGGGCAACGACGGTCAGGCGATAAATGATGACGGACGCGATGTATGCATTCGCTACCTCTGCTCCACCTTTCAGGGACAGTTTCCTCTCTGTCCATTTCTAGATAAGACTGGCCACTCTGTTAGTCACCTCGTCCTAGTGCTTATCCTAGAGGTGACAACGGGTAATCCAAAAGAACCGAGCGTGTGATAATATACGGTTCCGATAGATGGCCGTTTACTTTGACCACCGAGCATGTACCACTGTACAATTCACAGGGGCATCTGCTCAGTAGTCAAAGTTTTGCATCGATCCAGCTTCTGAAAACGGGTCCGAAACCGGCCGCTTTAAGGGCGGCTTTGAAGTAGCGATGGTCGTCCCTATCGAATGCTTTAGATTGATCTAAATTGATCAGGGCTCCAATGAAGCCAGCTTTAGTTCTAGCTGTTTCTACGATGTATTGCATAAGGTGAAGGTTGTCGTAGATAGACCCGTTCGGGATTGCGCACGTTTGTGCTTTCCCGACCAAACGACCAACGACAAACGTCAACCTTTTTGTTAATACCATGGCCAAAATTTTTAACTCTGTGTTTAGCAGAACGATGGGCCGAAAATTCCCTAGCACCACCCCATTGTCAGCGTCCTTCTTCAGCAGAGTTACCACACCCCCACTAACAGCACTATGTATTCTCCCGTTCTCCTGCCAGTTATGGTAGAAGTCTGCCAAGAGGCTACCAAACAAATCTAGCATGAATACATAGAATTCGTAGTACAGACCATCCAAACTAGGTGATTTACGAGTTGTGCAGTGGTTCATTGTCTCCTGTATTTCAGAGGCCGTTAAACGGATTTTCACAGTACTTCGCGTCCGCTCTTTCGTTGTTCGGGTGAGGGTGTTGTTGAAGTGCAGAACACTTCATCTTGATTTTGTGTTTGTGGTGTTTGTAGTGTTGGCAGCAGTTGGAATTTTGCTTTGTTTGAGGGCAGAAAGCTTTTAAGTAACTTTTTGGCTTTCAATCCTCTACTGTCACTGACAGGCGTGTGCCATTCGAGAGGTCTATTAAGTCACGTAGTTCGTCAGTATAGGTTTGGTTACATTGTATAATCAGTCCCATACTTACACCTGATCAATTTTGCTAGGTATTTTCTTCACCTCCAAAATAGTCACCTCTAGGCGGCGAGCTGGCAGAAACGTTAGCACAACCGGGCGAAATGCGTAGCCGTTTTCGTCTGCCGTTACGTTCTGAGTTCAAATTCCGCCGAGGTCGACTTTGCCTTTCAATCCTTTCGGGGTCGAAATAAATAGTACCAGTTACGATATAATCGATATAATCGACTTAATTCGTTTGGCTGTCCTTGTTTGTCCCCTCTGTGTTTAGCCCCTTGTGGGTAGTAAAAAAAAAAGTTACCTCTTCCTCTACACCCGCCAAGATGGCCACCGCCAACCATGTGATGGTTTATCAACCTATCTTTAAAAAGGCTATAGCTGGGAATTAAGAAGAATTTTCTTACTCATTGTCGTCGTGGAACGAAACCTGGCTTCTTCTTCTTTAATCCCCAATCTCACTTCATTTGTACCCAACTTCTTTCCTCGAGTGATGTGATCTTGTGTTTCCAGATGCACCTAATCCATTTTTGAATTTGGGCACCAGAAACTTATTTCACCGGTGCGATTTTACTCCCGTGCAATAAATAGTATGTAAACGTGTATCTCAAAATGTCTTCAATTCTCTTTTCCCATTTTCTTTTTACAATTCCTCGGGCCAATTTTCAATTCTTCTTTGTCTGTGGGGAAATCTTCCAGATTTCTTGTAGCATTCGCAAAAGGTCTCCCATCTGGCATCTTTTGTCATTACTGTAGCTATTTTAGCGGCGTCGATGGCGGCGGTGTGGTCATGACTGTAGCTATTTTAGCGGCGTCGATGGCGGCGGTGTTGGTCATTACTGTAGCTATTTTAGCGGCGTCGATGGCGGCGGTGGTCATGACTGTAGCTATTTTAGCGGCGTCGATGGCGGCGGTGTGGTCATGACTGTAGCTATTTTAGCGGCGTCGATGGCGGCGGTGTGGTCATTACTGTAGCTATTTTAGTGGCGTCGATGGCGGCGTGTGGTCATGACTGTAGCTATTTTAGTGGCGTCGATGGCGCGGTGTGGTCATGACTGTAGCTATTTTAGTGGCGTCGATGGCGGCGGTGTGGTCATGACTGTAGCTATTTTAGCGGCGTCGATGGCGGCGGTGTGGTCATGACTGTAGCTATTTTAGCGGCGTCGATGGCGGCGGTGTGGTCATGACTGTAGCTATTTTAAGCGGCGTCGATGGCGGCGGTGTGGTCATGACTGTAGCTATTTTAGCGGCGTCGATGGCGGCGGTGTGGTCATGACTGTAGCTATTTTAGCGGCGTCGATGGCGGCGGTGTGGTCATGACTGTAGCTATTTTAGCGGCGTCGATGGCGGCGGTGTGGTCATGACTGTAGCTATTTTAGCGGCGTCGATGGCGGCGGTGTGGTCATGACTGTAGCTATTTTAGCGGCGTCGATGGCGGCGGTGTGGTCATGACTGTAGCTATTTTAGCGGCGTCGATGGCGGCGGTGTGGTCATGACTGTAGCTATTTTAGCGGCGTCGATGGCGGCGGTGTGGTCATGACTGTAGCTATTTTAGCGGCGTCGATGGCGGCGGTGTGGTCATGACTGTAGCTATTTTAGCGGCGTCGATGGCGGCGGTGTGGTCATGACTGTAGCTATTTTAGCGGCGTCGATGGCGGCGGTGTGGTCATGACTGTAGCTATTTTAGCGGCGTCGATGGCGGCGGTGTGGTCATGACTGTAGCTATTTTAGCGGCGTCGATCGATGGCGCGTGTGGTCATGACTGTAGCTATTTTAGCGGCGTCGATGGCGGCGGTGTGGTCATGACTGTAGCTATTTTAGCGGCGTCGATGGCGGCGGTGTGGTCATGACTGTAGCTATTTTAGCGGCGTCGATGGCGGCGGTGTGGTCATGACTGTAGCTATTTTAGCGGCGTCGATGGCGGCGGTGTGGTCATGACTGTAGCTATTTTAGCGGCGTCGATGGCGGCGGTGTGGTCATGACTATGACTGTAGCTATTTTAGCGGCGTCGATGGCGGCGGTGTGGTCATGACTGTAGCTATTTTAGCGGCGTCGATGGCGGCGGTGTGGTCATGACTGTAGCTATTTTAGCGGCGTCGATGCGGCGGTGTGGTCATGACTGTAGCTATTTTAGCGGCGTCGATGGCGGCGGTGTGGTCATGACTGTAGCTATTTTAGCGGCGTCGATGGCGGCGTGTGGTCATGACTGTAGCTATTTTAGCGGCGTCGATGGCGGCGGTGTGGTCATGACTGTAGCTATTTTAGCGGCGTCGATGGCGGCGGTGTGGTCATGACTGTAGCTATTTTAGAGCGGCGTCGATGGCGGCGGTTGGTCATGACTGTAGCTATTTTAGCGGCGTCGATGGCGGCGGTGTGGTCATGACTGTAGCTATTTTACGCGGCGTGGGGGCGGTGTGGTCATGACTGTAGCTATTTTAGTGGCGTCGATGGCGGCGGTGTGGTAGTGAAGTCGGGTTTTTCTTTCAAAATTGTCTTTGTTTATCATTCCATCATTAGGCTTTATTTCTTTATTATCCGTGTTGTTGGCACTATTTTTGTTGTTGTCGTCGTCGTCGTCGTCGTCGTCGTAGTAGTAGTAGTAGTAGTAGTAGTAGTAGTAGTAGTAGTAGTAGTAGTAGTAGTAGCGCAGCAGCAGCAGCAGCAGCAGCAGCAGTAGTAGTAGTAGTATAGTAGTAGTAGTAGTAGTAGTAGTAGCAGCAGCAGCACAGCATCAGTAGTAGTGTAGTAGTAGTAGTAGTAGCAGCAGCAGCAGCAGCAGCAGCAGCAGCAGTAGTAGTAGTAGTAGTAGTAGTAGTAGTAGTAGTAGTAGTAGCAGCAGCAGCAGCAGCAGCAGTAGTAGTAGTAGTAGTAGTACTAGTAGTAGAAGGTGTTGTTGTTGAAATGCAGCTTTACTGAATTGTCAAATGTCTTGACGCTGCTAAGGCACAAAAATGTGTTTGCGTCACTATTTATTTTCGTTGGCGTGGCGGTGACGTCATTTACTGTAATCAACGCTACGCCAGTATTCTCATTGTTTTCGGACAAGGATCGCGTCCTATTGTGTCCCGTCATCGAATATTATGATTAGTTCTTTGTCAACCATGTTTCAAGATAAGGATCTTTTCGGTTTGAACGGCAGTTTTTTCTAGCGGTGTCATATGAAATTGTCACCCATATTATGACCCTAGGATCGATCTATTGCATTTCAATCTGTTTTTAGAGTTAGGGTTAGGGGTGGGGGGAAGGGTAATCTTTTTTCTTCACAAATGTAAATAAACCTAATCTGTTTCTTTAAACGAGGGACATATTCATACGGCACAGAATGTTTTCACCTCAATAGACGTCATTGATTGGTTGAAATTGCAAAAATTGAAGAAAAAAACAACAAATATCTTACAAACTATAGAATTTTCTTAATAAAGCCAAGAGAAAAATATGTTTTATAAACACATTCTACCAGTATACGAAGTTTAAAAGTGTTTAGTTACGTGGAAATTATTTTACAAACCGAAAAGATCCCAAGATATTTGGAAAATAGCAAAATATTTGCTTTTTCCGGTAGTTGACGAAAAGTTTTTAAAAATTGGTGTGGAACCCCCTGCAAAAGAGGGAGTGCCCCTCAGAAATACCGCGAGAGCAGTCCAGACAATGTTAGACAATAACGATGAAAGAATGGAACGGGCCCTTAAGAGGCCGAAAATATTCTTTCTACTCTAGGCACAAGGCCCGCAATTTTGGGGTAGGGGCCAGTCGATTAGAACGACCCCAGTACGCAACTGGTACGTAATTTATCGACTCCGAAAGGTTAAAAGGCAAAGACGACCTCGGCGGAATTTGAACTCAGAACGTAACGGCAGACGAAATACCTAGACAAACAAGGGCAGACAAACGGATTAAGTCGATTATACCGACCCCAGTGCGTAACTGGTACTTATTTAATCGACCCCGAAAGGATGGAAGGCAAAGTCGACCTCGGCGGAATTTGAACTCAGAACGTAGCGGCAGACGAAATACCGCTAAACATTTCGCCCGGCGTGCTAACGTTTCTGCCAGCTCGCCGCCTTAGAACGTGCATTTTAATATTCTTTTCTACTCTAGGCACAAAGCCTATCCTTCCTTAATACCAGTTCCCATATGCTACTCATATTAACGAAGGATAGGAAAATATTAGATTTATAAGCTCTAAAATTCCCACCAAAGAGAAATGTATCTGTCCTCATGCTTCTCAGCCTTGTCCATCAAACAACCTCTTTCGCCACAGCCACCAGGCGATGGAAAACTTGCCTTGCCTGCCCGATTGAAGGAGGGCGGCGGTGCGATCATCACTACAGACTCGGCTGCACTGACGCATCCGTCCCACACGAAACAGCAGCAGTTCAACATAAACCCTCAAGTCAGCAGCGCCCAGGCACTGAACGAGGGCGTGAAATCATATTGTCTCTGGCTAGCTGGTCCTGGCTAAAAAGAAATATATTCGCAGACACGACAGAGTTTGGACCTATATACACTGGAAGCTATGCCAACACTATGGAATAAAAACAGAAAAAAGATGGTATAGGCACACCCCAGAAAAGTTCACAGAAAATGAGAAAGCAACCATACTCTGGGATATGCGAATACACACTGGCTGGATATAGTTGATAGAGATCACCAAGAAAAAATGCTTTTTAATTGATGTATCAATACCAACAGATGACAACGTTTCTCTAACAGAAACGGAGAAACTTTCAAAATACAATTATCTGGAATTAGAGGTAACTCGAATGTGGAGTCTAAAACAGAAACAATTCCTATCATAGTGGGCGCATTAGGCATGATTTAAAAAAAACAACATTTATTGAAATACATAAAAAAAACACCAGGATTAACAAGTATGTATAGCATACAGAAAATGTCACTACTTGGCACCGCACACATCCTACGTAAAACACTTTCAATACAGTAACCATAAGAGCAAACCACAGCAAACTACAGCACATAACCAAGGCACACAGAGCAGCGCCCGGTAGTGAAGTGAAAGCACGTGATAAAAACAAAACTATTGAATAATAATAATAATAATAATAATAATAATAATAATAATAATAATAATAATAATCGTATGGTTTTTTTAGACATTCACTAGTACAACACTAAGTACAAAACCAAATATATGGCACCCTAGGCATAACACCAACATGAACTTCCAACTTGTCTCTTGAGGTCCCTGGGTGAGACTTGGAGCCAACTTGTACAAATGTAAAGCAAAAGTCAAACATATAATAATAATAATAATAATAATAATAATAATAATAATAATAATAATAATAATAATAATAATAATAATCATGGTTTCAAATTTTTCCACAAGGGCAACAGTTTTGGGGGATGAGATGAGTCGATTACATCGACCCAAGTGTTCAACTGGTATTTATTTTATCGACCCCGAAAGAATGAAAGGCAAAGTCGACCTCAGCGGAATCTGAACTCAGAACGTAGCAGCAAACGAACTACTGCTAAGCATTTCGCCCGGCGTGCTAAAGATTCCGGTCTTTATTGGCCACAAGAGCAGAACACAAAAACAATTAGGGACAATACAAAATAAGGGACCAGTGGGATTAAAACAGAAAAATATGTAAACAATAGAAAAAATTTAAACA
>NW_021836259.1:17500-24921 GCF_006345805.1 Octopus sinensis
GTGTGGAAGCCCTTCGTACCTCTGTGTGTGTGTTTGTGTGTGTTTGCTTTTGTGCGTGCGCGCGCGAGTTGGGTGTTTTTGTCTCCTTTCCCTGGCTTCACTCATTGGATTGTGGTCATGCTGGAATACCACACACACACACTTACATACATACATACACACACACACACTTACATACATACATACACACACACACACACGCGCGCACAGACATACATTGTATTAATTGGTGATGGTCATATTTTGCCAATTATGTATGTGTGTTATGTGTGTGTAAGTGTGTGTGTGTTTATGATAGTCATTATCTCACCATTTGACAACCGCTGTTATTTTGTTTACATCCTTGTAACTTAGCGGTTCGGCAAAAAGGAAGTGATAGAACCAGTACCAGACTTCGATAAATAAAGAACTGGCGTCGATTTGTTTGACTTGAAACATTTTTTTTAAGTGGTGCTCCAGCATGGCCGCAATAAAATTATTGAAACAAGTAAAAACATAATTATAAGAAAAAAATATAAGGCATATTGATTGGATCATGCAGAGATGTGTGAGAATAAACGAAATGACGGGATGGTCACCGTTGGATTGATATTGGTCGTGGATCTGCTTGCTCAGTCGCGTGTGACATGAGTATAACGATAACAATCGCTTCAACCACAGCAGTACCCATCACCATCGCCGCCGCCGCCTCCATCGCCACCACCACCACCACTACCATCGGCACCACCATCGGCACCGCCATCGCCGCCGCTACCACCACCACCACTACCATCGGCACCACCGCCACCAGCACCACCAACACTATCGCCGCCACCGTACTGCCAAATACTACCATTACCAACACCACTACCACCGACACCATCACAATCAGCAGCACACCCACCACCACCACCACCACCACCACCACAACCACAACCACCGCCGCCACCATCGCCACCGCAACTAACACCATTACTATCATCACCACTACCACCAAAAGTACTACAACCACAACTGTCAATCAGCACCATACTTACAACCACCACTTTCCCCACCACAACCACCACCACTTTCCCCACCACAACCACCACCACTTTCCCCACCACAACCACCACCACTGCCGCCATTATTACCACCACCACCACCACCACCACCAGCAACAACAACAACAACCACTACTGCGAAACATTCACTGCTACTAAGAGCAATAAACACAACCACTACCACTACCACCACCACCGCCGCCACCGCCGCCACCGCCGCCTACAACACTTTCCCCATCAGCACTATTCCCACCCACCCATCTACCCACCCAAACACCGCCACCGCCATCGCCAACAGCGAGACGTTAAGTGGTCGTTCGATCTCCTAGAAATAACAGCCAAAATGTTTTTTTTTTTTCTAGTCTAGAAATCAAGAAAAAAAAACAAATAACCACCGTTTTCGAAAAAAATGTTTATTGGATTCGATATCAATTTCCATCCATAATTAGATGGGAAAGCCACGGGTGGAATGCCTTTGATCATCACAGCATTATTTCTTCTTTTTCCCTCCTCTCCTACCGCAAATACAAACTCTAGCAACGCCTCCCTTCCTTCCATCTTAATTCCGTTCAATAAAAGAAATATACCTCTTACCATTCCTCACTGTCGCTGCCACCACCGCACGCTTTTCCTTTAACTTATATTTTTTTTTATTATTTATTAATTATTTTGTTTAGACTTTTTTTTTTTCTTAATGTATTCGGATACGTGTGGGAATGTGTGCGTGCGCGTGTGTGCGTGTATGTGTAGGTATGCGTGAATTGTGTATGGGAGTGTGGTTGGCGTGTGTGTGTGTGTGTCTGAGTGTGTGTTGCGTGTGTGTTTCAGTGTGTCCTATGAGTGTGCGTAGCGTGTGCGTGTGTGTGTGTGTGTGTGTGTGTGTGTGTGTCTGAGTGTGTGTTGCGTGTGTGTTTCAGTGTGTCCTATGAGTGTGCGTAGCGTGTGCGTGTGTGTGTGTGTGTGTGTGTGTGTGTCTGTGTGTGTGTCTGAGTGTGTGTTGCGTGTGTGTTTCAGTGTGTCCTATGAGTGTGCGTAGCGTGTGCGTGTGTGTGTGTGTGTGTGTATGTTGCCTTGTGTAGTTTTTTTTTGTCTTTTTTTTTATTCACCACCCGAATTCACACGCCTTCCATATTTTCCTCCTTCCCCCTCCTCCTCCTCCTCCTCCTCCCACTGAATATTTGTCTGTCTCACACACACACCCTCTCTCTCTCTCTCTCTCTTTCTGTCTATCTTTTTCTTCAAAAGAGATAGAGATAGACAGAGCGACAGATACATAGATATATATATATATATATATATATATATATGTGTGTATATATATATGTGTGTGTATATATATATGTTTGTATATATATATATGTGTGTGTATATATATATGTTTGTATATATATATATGTGTGTGTGTATATATATGTTTGTATATATATAGGTGTATATATATATGTGTATATATATGTGTGTGTGTATATATATGTTTGTATATATATGTGTATATATATAGGTGTATATATATATGTGTATATATATGTGTGTGTATATATAATGTGTATATATATATATGTGTGTGTGTGTGTGTGTCTCTCTCTCTCTCTTTCTCTCTTCCTCTCCCCCTTCCTTCCACCTGCTGATCTAAATGCAGTCCCCACCCCCACCCCCCCTGGTCCTTGCCGCCCGTTGACAGTCGGGCAGTCGAGCAGGCAGTGAGGCAGCCAGCCAGCCAACCAGCCAGGCAGGCAGGCAGGCAGTCAGTTGAATGACGACGAACAGACAAGTTTGTTGTTGTTTTGTCCTTCCTTCCTCTTCACCCCCTCCCTTTCTTTCTATCTCTCTCTCTCTCTCTCCTTTACTTTTTTCTTTTTCTTTTAATAAGCAAGTCACAGAAGAAGCAAAGAAAAAACAAAAAAAAAACAAAAAAACTAGAGAAAGAATAAAAAGAGCAAAACAAAAAAAGAAGAAAAAAGAAAAGCGAGGGCGCGAGGAGAAAAACCCAAAAAAGAAAAGAAAGAAAGAAAGAAAGAAAACAAAAGAACAACAGGGCGGGAGATAAGAGAAGCGAGTGAAAGAGACAGAGAAAGAGAAAGAGAGAGCGAGAGAGAGAGAAGAGTGGAGCGACGAAGGGCTGAGGGAGGGCAATTGGGAGTGTGAGAGAACTTGTGCTGGATTCAGGCACACGTTCACAAGTAATCTTCGTCTTTATCCGGAAGGAAGGCTGCAGCGACTGAGGATGCATTCTGAAAAACTTTCTTCTACCACCGGCGAAGGGCGGAAAGTAAGTGGACGAGATACCTTATTTATATTTAGTTATTTTGTTTTGTTACAATCACCTGTTGTTGTTTTGAGTATTTTGTATTGTTCAAAATGCTGTGTTGTTGTGTTGTTGACGAGCTTAAACTAAAAGTATTTCAAAAGGGTCTTTATTATTTTTTTTCTTTAAGCTTGTTGTTTGTCTATAATGTTATTAATAAATTGCCTGCTTACCTACATTAGCGGAATTTCTTTCTTCCGGCTTTTTCTTTTTTTTTTTTTTTGTTCTCTTTATGCAATTTCTTTATTTGAACCTTCTGTGTTCAAATCCCGACGAGGCCAACCAACTACGTCTTTCATTTCTTTCGGAGTGGATATATTATCGGCCGACATTACTGGGGGGTCGCTGGTGTCAATTGACCCCTCCCCACTAAAACTGTGCTGGCTACTGTGCCCATAATCAGAACCCAGATTTGTGGGGTTTCCAAGAGCAGCCCATGAAGGGTCTCACCTCTTTTGAGGAATTTTGTTATTATAATCGATTGATTTTCATTGTTTACACGACATTCATGTAACCTCACATTCTATTTGTCCTGAGTTGCCCACAATGTTTTTTAATATAAACCCTTTGTGGATAATAAAGAAGTAATTATTATTATTATTATTATTAAATTCCGCCGAGGTCGACTTTGCCTTTCATCCTTTCGGGGTCGATAAATTAAGCACCAGTTACACACTGGGATCGATATAATCGACTTAATCCGTTTGTCTATCCTTGTTTGTCCCCTCTATGTTTAGCCCCTTGTGGGTAATAAAGAAACAATTATTATTATTATTATTAAATTCCCCTGTGGTCCACTTTTCCTTTCATCCTTTCTGAGTCGATAAATTAAGTACCAGTTGAGCACTGGAGTCCATCAACTTACCACTCATCCGAAATTGATGGCCAAGTGTCAAAATTATTATTATTATTGTTGTTGTGTTGTGTGTTTTATTTACACACACATATGCATACATTAAGTATTAACTACTGGAAAAAAAGAGTACTCAATAACATGATAGAGTTCAGTGATATTTCATGGTCGTGTCAGTCGCTTGCTACTCTGAGTTTCAGCTGTGGTTGCAGAGGGTCTTCCGGCTGCCTGAAAATTCCGGTGCCACCTGCAAGTGGTTCTCAGCGAAGCAACAGGCTGATTCGACCAAAATATAATAATAATAATAATTTTTATATACGTGTGTATAGATAGATGGATGGATGGATAAATAGATGTGCACATTGAAATATATTGGAATGTATATATTCACATGTGGGGAGGTGGTGCGATGAAAAGAAGGAATTTGACTTTTCGGTACTGACCCCTTCTGATTTTCTCTGTGAGAAAAATGAGATGTTTAGTCTTACTTGAAAAAATGTTTTCTCTCCGAAGAAGTAAAATGTGTCTGAAGCGTCAGCCTCCTCCTCCTTCTTCCTACGACATACAAACTTATCGAAAAATCATCAGTTTGGATAAGTTTCTATGAAAAATGTTTAGCGACGCAGAACTTCCAAATTCTTCGAACAACAGACAATGATTTACGTCATTGGCTGTGGTGCTTTGCTTTCTGATTTCGAAACCCGCCAGGATCAACTTTACCTTTTCATCCCTTCAGGGTTCGCGGCAATAGACTAAGCCTCATCGCCCTACAATTAAAAGCCACGTCTCGAAATTTAAAACTATTTACATTAATCATTTAGGTGACAGAATCGTTAGCACACCGGTCAAAGTGCTCGCAGGTAATTTCGTCCGTCTTTACGTTCTGAGTTCAAATTTCACCAAGGTCGACTTGGCACTTTCTCCTTTCGGGGTTGATAAAATAATTATCGGTTGACCACTGAGGTCAACATAATCGACTTACTCCACCTCACCCTAACCCTAACCCAAACCTCAGAAATTGCAGGTATTGTGCCAAATTTTGAAACTGTTATTATCATTATTACTATTTTATTATTATCATTATTATTATTATTATTATTTTATTATTATCATTATTGTTATCATTATTATTATTATTATTTTATCATTATTATTATTTTCTTTTTTCTTTTTATTATTATTATTATTCTGTCGCTACGTTCTGAGTTCAAATTCCGCCGTGGTCGACTTTCCCTTTCATCCTTTCGGGGTCGATAAATTAAGTATCAGTGAACACAGAGGGTCGATGTAATCGACTAGTTCCCTCTTCCACTATTTCATGCTTGTTGCGTTTAGCAGAAAGTATTATTATTATTATTATTATTATTATTATCATTATTAAGGCAGTGAACAGGCCGATCAAAATGCTTAATGGCATTTCGTCCGGCTTTCCCCTCTTGAGCTCAAATGCTGTTGAGATCGAATCTGTCTTTCATTCAGCCAGAATAAGGTACCATTTGAGCGCAGGCGACAACGAATCTCTCTCAGCCAAAATTATAGGCATTGAAGAAAGACTGATTACTGTTTGTTATTATTATATACTTTATATTTATGCATTATGCACAAAATGTGTGTGTGTGTTTATCCGAATACCGACTTACCTGTATACAGGTAGGCAATGTTAAACCTTTATATCAATCTATTTATTCATTGTGTTTACAATTTTTCTTCTTGGTTAGGCATGCAAAAAACGTCTTTCTCAACGAATAGCTTTCTGCATGTAAGCAAGTGTCTCTCGCTGTAAGAAATGTAATATAGGTGTCAGGTGATCAAATATCTTCGAAGGCTCCAGTTCAGTACCTCATACATACGTGCATAAAGGCAAGTGTATGTATGTATATATAATGTGTACGTTTGTGCGATCGTTACTCTTTACTCTTTTACTTGTTTCAGTCATTTTTTTTACTGCGGCCATTCTGGAGCACCGCCTTTAGTCCAGCAAATCTACCCCCAGGACTTATTCTTTGTAAGCCTAGTACTTATTCTATCGGTCTCTTTTGCCGAATCGCTAAGTTACGGGGACGTAAACACTCCAGCATCGGTTGTCAAGTGATGTTGGTGGAGTACAAACACAGACACACAAACTTATACACGCACACACACATATATATATATATATATATAATATACATATATACGACGGGCTTGTTTCAGTTTCCGTCTACCAAATCCACTCACAAGGCCTTGGTCGGCCCGAGGCTATAGTAAGAAGACATTTGCCCAAGGTGCCACGCAGTGGGACTGAACCCGGAACCATATAGTTGGTAAGCAAGCTATTTACCACACAGCCACTCCTACGCCTATGCTGTTACTGTGCATAAGTTTATGATTGTATGTTCTTATTTAGAAAAAACAAAAGAAGAATGAGGATTCAATCCCATCGTAGAATATACTTTAATTTATGGTTCTGGAATAACTGATGCTAGAAGTTTGAGTTCAATCTCAAGTCGTGAAATCCTGTCAATTTTCGGCCGAAGCGTGGCTGTTCGATTAAGATCGCTTCACGGCTTTGTAGTCAATGGTTCAATACCTCAGGCACTAACTTTGGCAGCAGTCCTTCCACTACAACTGCCATAGTCATACTAACCAATTCTTTGTGAGAGAATTTCATAGGCGGAAATTACATACATGCATGCATACATACACACACACACACACACAATGTAGAAGAAAAAGTTTCAATGACTGAAACCGGTGTACTGAAAAGTTTTTTATAAAATTATTTTGGCATTTTCTATCTTGACTTTTTTTCCCTTATATATATATAAGATTAACACCCGGTCACAAAAAAATTTTTCTTTCAAGTGTAATAGGTGTAAAAGAAAATGTGTATTAAAGGGATATGAGAGAACAAAAATTTATAAAGAAATTTGTGGGGAAATTTTTTTCCCGAGGGGTGAAGACAGGACTTTCGAAATGAAATTCAAAAATTAATTTTTTTTTGCTTCAGTATTATGGAAAAAAGTTTGATATCTCTCTCTATCTTCACACACCAACACCAAATATAATATACATATATATATATATATATATATATATATATATATATATATATATATAATACAAATAAGAAACAAATTTAGTTTGTTCATCAACTTTCGGATATTAAAATGTATTTTTATTAATTTAACAAAATGAGAACATCAATAGCATACATATATCTTTTTAATTCAGTACATATAAGATATAAGATGAGAATGCA
>NW_021836260.1:0-24863 GCF_006345805.1 Octopus sinensis
TACATATACATATTCAATTCATTCAATTCTTTTTTAAATTCACTTTTTATTGGCTCAAAAACCAAAAAGCAAGGCCATGTAGAGGACAGGGAGTTATGTACAGAGAGGGTGGTCATACAAAGAGTTCAGACCATTTCTGGTCAAGAGAGACTTTGAACCGAGCGGTCGTCGACATCTTCACTATCTCGTCCAGCAGCTTATTCCACGGACCCGCAACCCGGACGGAGAAAGCCCCTCTCCTTCGATTGAGATGAAATTGTCGTAGATAGAGCTTTTCGGAGTGACCCCGCAGCCGACGCTCTGGAGCAGGAGTAAAGAACAGCTCTTTCGAGAGGTTACACGTTCCGCTTATGATGTTGTGAGCAAGAATGAGATCACCACGGCGTCGTCGTTTTTCTAGAGAATAAAGGTCGAGCGTCTTCAGCCTTTCTTCATAAGACAAATGCTTAAGACCAAGAACCATGCGGGTAGCCAGCTTCTGGACTCTTTCGAGATGATGTATGTCTTTGAGGAGATAAGGAGAAGAGGCTTGAATCCCGTACTCCAATATGGGTCTCACCGGCGTGACGTAGAGCGGTAGGAATATGGCTGCTGTGAGCATTCAGAATGACTGTCGAATCAAGAACAGAACTCCGCGTGATTTGGTGGCAGCATGGCCGCACTGGGCCGAAGGCGAAAAGGAGGAATCTACCAAGATACCCAGGTCCTTTACCTGATCGGTCCTCTCCAGCATCAGACGACCCGGCTCGAAATCAAGTTGAGTTGCAGGAGGAGAGCCAACAGGCAGATGACAGCACTTTGACACGTTCAGACACAGGTCTCGTTTGTTTGACCATCTCCGAATTTGGTGGAGGCATCGACGAAGATCCTCTATATCACTGCGAGGAGCAACCAGTTTCACATCGTCGGCAAATAGAAGGGTGTGTTGCGTAAGGTCGTCGGGCAAGTCATTGATGAAGACTAAAAACAATAACGGCCCAAGCACTGAACCTTGAGACACGCCACTGCTCGCACTGGAGACGTCGGACAGCGAACCATTAACTTGGACTTGTAGGAGCGATCTGAGAGGAAGGCACCAACCCATCGTACAATATCCGGATGGAAACTATATGCTTGAAGCTTGACAAGTAATAGGCGGTGGTTAACCGAGTCAAAAGCTTTGGCAAAGTCCAATAAAACGATGTCAACAGCATCACCATCATCCAGGATACGCGCCACCAATTCCTCCATTACCAGTAAGTTGGTCAAGCATGATCTCTTCAGCACGAAGCCGTGTTGGGAATCAGAGATAGAGGCTGTGTTTTGGAGGTAGAGCAACATACTTTTCTTAAGGATGGTTTCGAACATCTTGCTGAATATTGAAGTAAGGGAAACCGGTCGGCAGTTAAGCGGGTCTTCGCGGCTCCCTTTCTTGAAAATAGGGCAGATTATCGCTGTTCTCCAGTCCGCAGGTACAACACCCGTCACCAATGACATATTGAATAGAAGTGTTAAAGGTTGGCAGATGACCGGAGCTAACGCTTTGATAACCTGTGGGTGTATGCCATCAGGGCCGTGACCCTTGTTGACATCGAGGCCTTGAATAACGCGTTCGACTTCGTCACAATTGATGACCCATCTAGTCATTGGAGGTACCGATCTATCAAATGGAGGGGATTCACGACCATCATCTTGCTTGAAAATTGTCGAAAAAGCCTCAGTAAATAATTAACTCTGCTGATAAGGGTCCTCAATCGATACGCCTGTTGAGTCTACCAAAGATGCAATTTGGTTGTTCAAGCGGGAAGTCCGTTGGACATGAGCAAAGAAGGTTTTTGCATTACTAACTAGAACTCCTATTGTACTAATTGGCTTCAAGTTTACAATTCCACAGATGTCAAGTCTAAACTTTTGCACATCCTTAATTCAATATGGGCCGTACGTAAATTTTCAGTACCATATAAATGTACTAGAAGCATTAACAGTGTAAAACGGGAGATTGCCTTATAAAATCAATGAAACACTCAACGTGAATAGATTACATGGAAGAGAGGATAAAAGAAAAATGATGCAACAGAGCATCCAACCGTATCAAGTAAGTGACTAAAACAGGCAGAACTTAAATTAGAAAAACGCATGGCAAGAAACTGAATAGAAAAAATTGTTCTGGAAGAATGTACATTCGGAAACAGAGGCCTCACTCTTCAATCATACCTCTTCATAATCCTCACGTAAATTATTCATTTTTCGCGTGCAGGGGTGTGATTTCGAAGTCTTAGCATGCAGAACAAACAAAACCCTAACCCTAACACCAATCCTAAAGAATGTTTAGAGATATGCTGGAAATTGTACAGATGAACGCCCAAATGAACCATTTTCAATGCTACAGAGACAACACCTGTTGCATTCACTCCTGCGATGCTGCGAAGCCAACTGAAGATTATGTGTCACGATGCTTCCCCTTTATTGATCAAATAAGGTGACCACTTAACAACTACCAATTATTGTCCAATCAGTTTCATTAGCTGCCCCATCAAATTTATGGTGTTCTGTGACAGAGAAAGATACTTTGAAGAATCTGGATTTCGCATAACCTTATTCCATCCTCACAATTTGGATTTATCCCTAATTCTAGCTGCTGTAACCAACTCACAGAATTTCTTCAAGACAATCACCTAAATAACATATTGTGGCTGTTGGGTAGATGTCATTTATCTCGACTTCACCAAAGCCTTTAATTCTCTGCCACTCAAACGAATTATGTTGAAGCTGTCTGATTTTTGGGTGAGGATTAATTTACTTAAATCTCTGATGTCGTTCATTCTTGCTTAACAAGAAGTAGTCACAGTGCAATGATACTATAGAATCACACCTGAAGATTGGTAGGATCTGTTTTAGTCCATTGTTGTTTCTGGAAATGTATTAATTTAATTGATGCCAAACTGAAGCATGTTACTCTACGCTACAGATTATTGCTTCAGTCTCATCTGGACTTTTTGCAGCAAGGTGCTGTCTAAATCAAGCTAGTTGTAGATAGGTGCACCACTATACATTATGGAAGGTAAACTCAGAACGTACCAATTTCCTACACAACACCCAACTTCAGAAGACTACTGGTGAACTGGACCTCGGGCTTAATGTCAAGAAGGACATTTGACGGATGATTCACATTCCTAAAATCATCAAAAAGATCGAAAGTATCTTAGCATCTCTCTGAAAACGTTTGTCTGGCACTTTGTCAAGTTGTCTATTTAAAGTTACGTATAGGAAATGGTATGTCCAATCTGGAACACCATCCTGTCTAGAATATTACGTACAACTAGGCAAATACACTCTGTCACTCACCATAACTTGAATGCATTGTTTCTCTTGGTATCATCTGAGTACATTAAAATTTGGATGTCTAACAGCTGACTCAGTGGAATCCCACAAGAATATTCACCATCTTCCCAACAACAACTTTGGTAATCGTTTTGAACGCAATTTCTCTAACACCAGCAGACATGCTTATAACAAAGAAAAAAGCAGTGCAGCACCCATGACTTTCAGAAATAGTTTTCGCTGTTCAGAATTTTTGAAGCATGAAATAAATTGATATCTCATGTTAGCTATCAGGACACTGCATTCTTCAAAACGTCCATATTTCCTGAAATTCCCTAACACTCTTCCTGATGTACCTATGTCGTCTTTCTTTGATATAACACTTTTACTGCTTCCCTCTTTTCGGGTTGTTTTATTATATGTATCGTGCATCTACTTCTAGCTTCCATTGCTGCCTTTCTTTGACCAATTGCAGTTTTCTGTCCCCTATTTTTCCCCTTTCCAGTAACTTCAGCTGCGCTCTATAGACATTATATTATTATTACAACATTCACATAAACGATCATTTGTAAAAGTAGAGAAAATCTTCTGAGGCTTGTCAATTGAAGAAAACAGAACTATATTTATACAGTCCAAAAATCAATATCTATGAACAATAGGCGCAGGATTGATGTGTGGTAAGTAGCTTGCTTACCAACCACATGGTTCTGGGTTCAGTCACACTGCGTGGAACTTTGAGCAAGTGACTTCTACTATAGCTTCGGACTGACCGATGCTTTTTGAGTGGATTTGGTAGAGGGAAACTGAAAGAAGCCCGTCGCATATATATATTATATATATATATATATATATATATATATATATATTGTGTGTCTGTGTTTGTCTCTCCACCATCGCTTAACAACCAATGCTGGTGTGTTTACATTCCCGTAATCTAACGTTTCGGCAAATAAGTACTAGGCTTACAAAGAATAAGTTCTGAGGTCCATTTTTTCGACTAAAGGCCGCAGTATGGCCGCAGTCAAATGACTGAAACAAGTAAAAGAGTAATATTTGAATTTCAACAGACAAAGAGAGTTTTGTATATTCACTGAGGGGGAAATGTGTCTGCTTCTTAAGTAGCTAATACAGAGAGATGTATGTCAAAGAAATTGCCAAATCTTATAAAATACGGGAGTCAAAGGCGACTAAAACACCTAGTAATGGTATATGTGTTACTTGAATAATATACGTTTCCTGGCAGTTTTTTTTTTCTATGAAGATATGTGGTGATGTTCCATCAGTATTTGCAGAAATATAATATATATACACTATTGGTGTGTGTTTGTAGGTTATTTTTCTATGAAATCATTCGTAATATTGACTGATTCAGACTTAGAAGAGTGAGAAAAAGATGTTGGTAGACAGATAAATTCCACTTAATCCTAAGTAACAGTTTCAAAATGTAATTCATTTACTTCATTATTTAGATCTATATTTTCCTATTGATCACAAATCTTTAAAATAGGGAACGAAGAGGGGTAGGTTGGGGTGGACTGTGAAGTATAACTGGCAACACTACGAATCATGTGAATGTAATCAAAATCATGTTCTTTCTTTGATCTCCTAACAACTGCATATTGTTTTTTGTGTGGCCTTTGACAAAAACACTAGCGACAGTGGCCGTTGTGCCAGCTCTGTCTGGCACCTGTGCAGGTGGCACGTAAAAAACACCCACTACACTCGCGGAGTGGTTGACGTTAGGAAGGGCATCCAGCCGTAGAAACACTGCCAAATCTAACTGGGCCTGATGAAGCCTTCCGGCTTCACAGACCCCAGTTAAACCGTCCAACCCATGCTAGCATGGAAAACGGACGCTAAATGATGATGATGATGATGTAGAATTAAAACGAAATAAACATATAAACATGATTATATACAAAATAGAAAATGTACTGGTTTATCTGTTCCATTGCCAGGAAATACTTACTGTGGTGGTAAAAATGTTTCTAATTTTTTTCTCAAATTTGGGTCCTTAATGAGGTCCAATGGTGTGTTATTTTTGTTGTTTTTATGGTGAAAGTCAGCTCCCTGGCTGGCGAGATATCTAGCTACCACCATGCCAGAGAGCCTTTCTCTCCATTTTCAGATTAGGGCGGTGCAGCACTACAAATAATGAAATATAAATGATGACAATATTACACAAATATTCAAAACAAATGCCCCTAATTACACAAAAGTTCATCTAAATTTACTCATAGGTTGTTTATCCACCAATTAAAGCAATTACAAAGTATTGAGTTCCTACATAATCTTTAATTGAGTCCATTTCCCATTTTCATGTTTTTACTTTATTTTCAACACTGAGACACCCTCTAAATATATTGTCATTATATTGAGCAGGACAAACCATATTGATTAACATCAAGCTTATTGATAATTAATGAGTAAATATTTACTTGTCAATCACAAATATCACAATATATTCAATAGAAAAATCAAATATAGGAAGAACAAACCAACAAGAATCTATCTATATAATTGGCTTGATAAAGGCGACCATGTGGCCATAAGAAAGAGTATTGTATATATAAATATAACACAACATGAGAAGAAAGAACATAAGTTATATCAGAAACAAAAACACCTATAACATAACAAAGTCAATACCACACAAACATAACCAAACATATCAATAATGTTTCCATAATTAAGCAAGAAGCATCTTTGAATGATGACGGTAAAGTAAAGGAAGCAGGAATTAGTGTCAAGTCAGAAGAGTAATGGAGGAGTATTTTTAATCACGGACGAGTGAATTTTGGAAGAGGCAACTTGCAAGTCTACCAGATAGATGGAAGAGCATTGTAGAAAATGAAGGAGAATATGTTTTAGATTAACAGAAAAAAAGTACTTTGTTTATCTTAATTTTGAAAAATATAAGAAGTATAAAAAACTGCTTCATTTATGAGATGACAGCAAAAAGTCCAGTAGTATTGAAGTCCATACTGTTGATGACATCGGATAGCCGAATACAGTAAACGGGCTTTAAACAGCATTTTACAAGATATATACTCAAACTCAAAAGTATTACTTGTGTGTGTTTGACTGTGTGTGTGTATGTGTGTGCCCAAGTACAGAACTTAAATACAGGAAAACTCACTAAGGACCATGCTTTATTGCATTCATTCTCTAGTTTCCTAACATAGAACATTCTTATGACATGTCCACAAGAGGTCAGTGGATTCATGTCGTGTACAAGAAGTAGGATAGAGAGCAGTTTCACTCAGAATTCTTCATAGAATGGACTGGATGTATTTACCATGGCACCAGCACTATAAAGCTCAGACATCTCTTCTATCCTGCATCATTGTTAATTGAGAATATCTCCTCTATTAAATAGACCACTTCTCCGTCACATTGTGATGGCTGTGTTTATATGGCCAACAACCGAGATGGGTCACCTCTCGACCGTGGTGAGACGATATCTTTGAGAGTGAAAGGAGATGGAATATTGTTTGTTACATAATATCACTCGGGTCATAAGGGGAGACTGGATCACGGAATGGTAATGGAGGATGGGGTTGATAGGGGAGAATTGATACATGACAAGCAAAGTTTGTCTGTCTGTCTCTCTCTTTCTGACACTCACACAAAGACTCACAAATACACAAATTCACACAGACACACACACACACATATATATATATATATACGCAAACAATCTAAAAACTTACTTCGTTTAGTAAATCCATTGGTGCATCCTCGGAATTAAACACTTCTGTTCTCACGGTAATGTGCAAACAGCTGTTACCTTCACCATCAACAGCATTTATGTTTGCACCCAGGGCTATTAGTTTGTGTGTCATTCCGAGGTGACCCAGGGAAACGGCTTCAAGCAATGGTGTCATTTCCTTTTTGTTCTTAATATCGAACTGAACTGAACCCTTTGTGGAAGTAAAAATAGAAAATGAAAATTTACATGAAAATCAGGATGGATATCAATGTGTCATTATTGTCTTCTATTGTATACTTGATCAAACTGATCATGTACATTTGATGTTTGTCCGAAAAATCAACCTTCGTAAGATCCTCTAGATGTTGCTATGAGAATGTGTTCTAGACGGGATAAAGGTGTCCTAAATAGATTGTTTCAGCTTAATCTACCTTCATTCCTAACTATTGTAAGTTTTAGGGGAGCTGAACACGAGTGAACACATGATTAACAGATCAAGACTAGTAAAGAAGAATTAAAATTTCTAAAGTATACTTTTGATGTTGCTATAATTAATAGGAGGTTCATAAAACTGTTGAGGTGGTTAGTGTCCACCACCATGAAATTAATGCGCTTGCACACACACATATGCAGATGCACACTCATATATATATATATATATATAGATATAGATATATATAGTGAGAGAGAGAGAGAGAGAGAGAGAGAGAGATTTACATTACTGTTGGATATATAAATATATATGATGAATATGTAAAATGAAGTTCAAGAGAAAAATTATTCATCACAACAACTGGTTTGACCTATCTTGCATCGATTCCTTGCGGGTGGGAGAGTTCTCGGTGTCACTTGGTATGTTGTTGTTGTCAGTAGGTTCTTGGATTATAGCATTATAGTCAACAACCTCCTGGCAACAACATGCCAAGCGAAACCGAGAATATTTAGTGAGGTTTCTTCTGTAAAACAAGACACCAGACGGGATGCATCTGCACCGGAGGATGCAACACATCCGATTATACAGTATCCAACCCACAAGGGTCCGATGCAAAATGGGTCAATGCTCCATTTCCCAATCCCCCATTTGTAATAAAACTAAAAAAAACCGTGAAATTCCTGAGGTAGACTAAGTGACAATTATATCATAAAGTGTGTGTGTATGTGTGTGTGTGTAGACAGACAGACAGGCATACATACATACATACATACATACATACATACATACATACATACATACATACATACATACAAACATACATACATACATACATACATAGAGGAACTGTTGAGGGAATTAGCTGTCCAGCGGATGTTGACATAAAGTGAAAAATAGAATATCTGGAAATAAACTGAATAATGACATATCTATGTATATATTTGTTTTGTTTATAGAAAAGATAAATCCGGAGAAGAATCACACTCTAAGATGTAGAGCAGTGTATATTTTAAAACTGGGGAAGGCCGGTTTCCGGGATTACCCTTGGTTTCAGGTCCAAAAATGATTTAGCTTCATGGCGTATCATTAGACCCCAAAACCTGTTGGCCTAAGACCTCTTCCAAATATGGAGGGTGGAAAAGCCCTTCACCTCATACGCCTAATCACGTCCAATAGCTTTTCCAGCTGCATACGGGTGTATAGTTCGTTGGATGACGTGGGGATGTTATTGCTGGAGTATCCGAGGTCAAATTCTTTCATATTTATGGGAGATCCGTGGTTTCAGTGAATATGAGGAAACGCTTCAATGGTGAGCTATTTAACAGGAACTACATGGTCACTGGGATAATCTCTTGCTAGGGAGCTGAAAAGGATCGTTTGCAGAAAACTTAAATCCCTGGCTTTTCTCCTTCCATATTTTGATGAGTTCTTAGGCCAACAAGTTTTGGGGTCTTACGATACGGTTCAAAGCTAAACCCTTTATGAATGGGAAACCCAGGGTAATCCCATACCTCCCCCCCCCTAATTTTTAATATACATTCATACATATGTATATGTATATATGTATATATATAATTGTATATGCATGTATGTATACTTACTGCTTCCTTTTTGATATCTTACTAAATCTCCTTCTCTCTTCTATAAAAAACTGTTTTGTAAATTATTGTGTCTTCCATACATTAATATTTCAAAAATAGAATTCTGTTCTTGTATATGTATATTGCATTGAAGAATAGATGTAAACATGATATTCTATGAACTGAGGTACTTGTCATGTATACCAGTTTTACTTTGTAAATTGTATGATGGCACTGTATGATTTATAACCTATACAATAATGCAGACATGTAAAAGAATTTATCATACACAAAAATTTCTGTGATAATTTCTTACTTTATTTATATATATATGTGTGTGTGTGTGTGTGTGTGTGTGTGTGTGTATAAATATATACATATTCCCACGCATAGACACACACACACACACACATATATATGTGCATATATATATGTGTATGTATGTATATATCCATACATATATATCAGCACTGACACACACAGACTTCTTTGTGTGTGTATGTATATATATATATTATTATATTATTATAATATTATATATATATCTATATATATATGTATGTTAATATATATATATATATATATGAGTATTCATCTTGTATGTGAGTACGTTATACTTTTGCGTATGTGTGTGTGTATGTCTTTTTGTCTTGACATCTGTGTGATAGTTGTAAATGAGCTCCACTGTTATATAAGAAGGGTCTATTATTTCCAACATTCTTCGGGAACATGTCTAGTTCTTGGCAAATGTTAGCTTCCTTGAAAAGAAGCTGCTAATGTGGCGATAGGGATAGCATCCAGCTGCGGAAAATCTGCCTCAACAAAATCTATATGAGCCAAGCAAGTACGATGATGATGATGATCTGTATATAATAGAAATATTAAAATTACTAAGTCTCTGTTCGAAGGTTTAATAACGGACGCAGTTTGTGTGTCAAGTAGCTAGCTTGAGGCGATGGCTTCATGGAGCTAATCAGCGACAGCTTTATTCTTATTTTTAAGAATGCCATATTAGTATGGCGATAACTATTAATGATCTGTATATATATATATATATATATATACATAGTTAGATAGATAGATAGAAATAGATAGGCACACACATCCATATATGGTTGTAGTGTAAGGAACATTTTTCCCAGCCATACACGGTTCCACGTTGAATCCTTCCGCAAGCAAACTCAGGCAAGTATATTCTACCCTTACCTAGGGCTGAACAAAATCTTTTAAGTGGATTTGGTAAAAGAAAACTGAAAGAAGCTTCATAACAGGTGTGTGTCTATGTGTGTGTCTATGTGTGTGTCTATGTATGTGTGTGTGAGTGAGTGTGTGTGTGTGTAGTGGTTCAGCAAAGAGGCTGAGAGGATAAGTGATATACTTAAAATAATAAAAGTACTGGGATTAATACATTTGACTAAAATTTCAAGGTGATGCCCCAGCATGGCCGCAGTCAAATGCCTAAAACAATTAAAAGATATATATATATATATATATGGTAACTGTTATATTTTGGTTCATCTCATAATGACCTTGTTTCATTTGACCATTAAATGTATTATTATCAGTGGTGGTAGCCAGCTGGACTGTCAACACCGCTAATATCAACATCAACATGATCAATATCAAGGGATTTGTAGTACATGTGCTTGAATCTATCGCCATTATTTTTCTGGTACCTTGATAATATTCATATTATACAGATCAATAAAATGCTGGAGAATATATATAATATGTATTTATTAACTAACCTGGTTCAGTAATAGAGACACAACACCATTGCGTTGGCTGAAAGTAATGGATGAGAAAAGAAAAACATGAAAAAAACAAACATCACACAGCTTGAGATAATAGCTATTAGGTCATTAAAGGAAACAAATGTAATTAGGTAACAATAACTTAATTAGAGCAATTATTACGCATATACTCACACGCATGTATATTTATTCAATACACACTTTACACAGTACAACAATGATATATACACGCCATTGTAAACCCAGAAATGTACAAAAATGGAAAAATACTGCTAAGAATTCTGACAGCTGATATAAACATGAAATTTATTTTCTTCAAAAGTAATAAGAAACAAGAACTGGAGAAAAGAAGGAAGACAGTTTATTGAAGGAACCCCTGGGTATTACTGGTACAGATTATATTGACCCCCAGAGTGGTAGTAAATATTCTGGTAGGATTTGAACATGGAACATAAAAGAGACAAATGTAAATACTGTAAGGGGATGATTCTGTATTTAGCCTAGGGTCGGAGTAAATAGGGAAACTACAAAGGAGAGAGGGTGAGGAAGAAAGAGAGAGAGAGAGAAAAAGTAGTTCAAGATGGGATGAAAGGAAGAAGAGAGAGGATTTGAACCTGTGACGTTGAGGAAATGGAGAACGAGATGAAGTAAAGTGTCCAGTCAGGCAACAACAATAACAATTATGGTGATAAAGTAGACTACAGTGTTATTTCAGTGCGAAAGAGAGAAGAAAGACAATGACCCCATGGTGGGATTATGACATGAATGACTGAATGAAAAAGTAACAAACATTATTGAAAATATAAAAGAAACAGATTTGGATATTCCAGATCCAATGGGGACTTACCCCCGAACTGCCACATGCAATGGTGTGTCTCCATCGTTGTTCACGACATTGGCATCAATGCCATTGTGACCCAACAACAGCTCGACTGTGTGTGTGTAACCCTCACAACAGGCCCGGTGCAGCGGTGTTTGACCATCATTAGCCCGTGCATTAACCTGATAAAGAAAATAATAAACACATTAAAAATGGTGTCTGGAAGGGGTGTCGGTGGTGAAGAATTAAAAGAAAAACTCACAGAAAAAGAAAGAGAGAGGGATGAAATTAATTAAACAGGTGGAATGATTGGGGTGGGGAGTAGTTAATCAGATTTCTATTGTATATACACACACGCGTATACACACATACATATGTACATATAAATATATTTATACACACACACACACAAACAAACACACGCATATAGGATGAATAACTCAATAAATAAACTCATAAAGGAGCAAAATGTGTGTGTATATATATGTGTGTGTGTATATATATGTGTGTGTTCGCGTGTGTGTGTGTTCATAGTTATATTTATTCTTTTATTCTTTCATTTGTTTCAGTCATGTGACTGTGGCCATGCTGGTGCACTGTCGTTAGTCGAGCAAATCGAGCCCTGTAAGCCTAGTACTTATTTAATTAATTTCTTTTGCAGAAACGCTAGTTTACGGGGACGTAAACACACCAGTATCGGTTGTCAAGCGATATTGGGGACAAAACACAGACACTCAACACACCACGTACATACAGACACACAAAAACCACATACACACATAACACAACACATATGCATATATATATATATATATATATGTATACACACACACACACATATATATATATATATATATATATATATATATATATATATATATATATTCTATATATATATATATATATATATATATATAAATCTATATATATATATATACATATTATATATATATACATACGACATATATATATATACATATATATATATATATAAGGGGAAGCTTTATGAAAATAAACAAAAGACGAAGGCAGGTGGAGTACAAACAAACAATTGTATTAGTATGCGCTGAGGAATATAAATAAAACAAGTCTTTATGTTTCGAGCCTATGCTCTTCAACAGAAAAATACACAGAAAAGAACACGGAGAGAAACAAGGAGAGAAAAAAATGCGTGCAGAAGCTAGCGATTCAACATGGCGATCTGATTCCGGCCAGAAGTCAGAGATCGGACGTGAGAACGAAAGTAGGGGAGATAACAGGGTTAAATGACTTCGCCCAAACATAAGGGTGCGTGTGTGTATGAGAGAGTATGTGGTGCGTATGAAAGGTCTGGACGTGTGTATGTATGTATGATGTGATGTGTAATGTTGTATGGTGTAGTGTAGAGGTCGGAGGGGGGAGGGAGAGGGGGGGAGATGAGGGGGTGAGAGGGAAAGAGGGGTGAAGGAAAGAGGATAAGAGGAGGGAGGAGGGAGAAGAGGAAAGGTGAGAATGAGGAGGGGGAGAGGGGGAGAAGGAGAGCAGGAGGGCGTGAGAGTGATATGCGATGAGGTGAGATGAGGGGCGGTGGGAGGGGGGATGAGAGGGGGTAGGGTTAGAGGGGAAGAGAATGAAAGAGGAGAAGAGGAGGAGGGGGGAGGGGAGGGGAGAGAGAAGGAGAATGGGAGTGAGGGAGCAGAGAGAAAAAGAGAAAGAGAGAAGGGGAAGAGGGAAGAAGAAAGAGGAAAGAAGAGGAGGAAAGAAGGGAAGAGGATGGAAAGAGAGTAGGGGTGAAAAGATGAAGGACAGAAGAGAAGTAGGAGTCGGAGGGAGGTTAGATGAGGAGGGGCGAGAGTTGAGACCAAATGGCGTTAAAGAGCGAAGAGAGAAGATTAATTCCTGTTCACGGCGCAAACGGGAATCCAGATGGCCTGTGTGCAAGGACAAACCGAACACAGAGAGGTATTGCAAGAAGTGACCGGTGGAGCGGAAATGGCGTGAGAGTGTCGTTGGCAAGGCGAATGTCACGGAGGTGTTCCGCGAACCGTCAGCCAAGCGGCGTCCGTTTGTCCGGTGTACAGAGAGCAAAGAGAGCAAGAGATGCAATAGATGATATTACTGGAGATGCAGGTGAAGGAATTGATGATGCGATAGGGTCGATGATGTGTGCCAGTGAGGAGGGTGGTGTTGGAGAGGTAAGGGTAAGTGCGGCAGCGTGGGCGGGAGCAGGGGAACGAGCCAGGTTGGGAGGTAGAGTCAGGGAAGGAGCTGTGGACCAAATGGTCTCGTAGGTTATGGGCTCGTTTGAAGGAGGGGTGGGGTCGGTTAGGGAAGAGGTGTGAAGTGGACGGGTCGGACTGGAGATGCCGGAAAGCTCGAAGAATGGTGCGTTGGAGAGGTAGGGTCGTGGGGTGGTAAGTGAGGGGAAAAGGGAGGCGGGAGATTACAGGGCGGGTTCGGTGGGAGAGAGCAGGTGCACGGTCCACGGAAGGCGCTCTGGCAAGGGCGGTGTGGATAGTGGTGAGGGGGTATCCACGTAGGATGAAGTGGCGAGCCATGCGTTGAGACTGAGTCTCAAAGTCATGGTCGTCACTACAGAGCCTACGTAGACGGAGGAATTGGGAATAGGAGATGGAAAGCTTGGTGTGTTTGGGTGGGAGGGAAGGAAGAGAGTATAGGTATGAGTGTGAGTCGGTGTGTTGTAGTGAATGGAGGTGGTAATATATATAATAATTGATATATATATATATATATATATATATATATTACCACCTCCATTCACTACAAACACACAGACTCACACTCATACCTATATATATATGTGTGTGTATATATATATATATATATATATATATATATATATATACATATGAAAAAACAAGTCAAAATAGAAAATGCTAAGATAATTTTATAGTGAATCTTTCAGTACCGGTTTCGGTCATTTTGAGACCTTTTCAACTGTAACGATTAAATAATTAATTTAGAAAAATTAGAAGAAAAGTTTTTTTTAAAAGAATATTTCTGTAGTAGTGTTCAGATATAAGTAGCATTCTGCCTTTCTCTGACTCCCTTGTTTGCACTTGTGTGTTCGAGGTCGTTTTGAGTTCTTGGTAGGATAGGTGAAGAATAAGGAGGCTGATGTGGAGAGGGGGTGGGGAAATCTGGGAATGCCTTAATGGTCGTATTTTGAATGGTCAGTGGCTGACAGTAGTCGCAGTTCAATTCAGGAATTGTTTATGGAATTTGCGTAGGCGTTATACTGAAAGACATTAGTGACAAGGTTAAGGGGTGGAAGGTGGAGAAGTAGAAGAAGAAGATGACGATGTTGATGATGATGATGATGAAGAAGAAGAAGAAGAAGAAGAAGAGAAGGAGAAGATGGTGGTGATGATGGTGGTGATGATGATGACGACGATGATGATGATAATGATGATGATGATGGAAGAAGAGGAAGAAGAAGAAGAAAAAAACAGAGAAGGGAGAATATGAATGGGTGTAAGTATAGCTGTGATGGGGCTGATTAGTAATGGATTCTATGGAGTATAATATTTGTGTGTGTATATATTTCTTTTATTCTAAAGTTGAGGTAGGTATATTAATTGTTTGTCGTAGACCCGTTAAGAAGTGGCTTGTATTTTGTAAAAGAGTTTTCTTTACTTATTCGTTGTCTCGAGGTTTGTATCGTCCCTAAATTGGTAGAGGGGAGAAAATCCTGAAGTTTGTGTTTTTTTGTTGGCGCAAGTATCTATGTGTTGGCTAAAAGCTAATTTTTCTGTTTTGGGGAATTTTTATCTGGGATCTGTGGCAGGGCCATTCGTTTACGCAAACCATTTTTTGTTTGGGCTATGTACTGCTCTTGACACCCGGAGCAGGTTAGTGAGTATATTAGGTTCTCCGAAGCACATGTGAAGTTGCTTTTCACTGTAAACCGTTGTCCCTGTTTGAAGGAGAACTCTGATCCCTCAATTAGATAGTCTCGCATATCCCGCAATTGGGTCTTCCACATTTTTTTTACTGTCGGCTTCTGTGTTGAAGAGTGAATTCGGGCTTGTGTTAGGAGACTTTTCATGGATCTAGGCTGTCTTTTGCTTTTTATGATCGTGTGTGTTTGGAGGACTGTGTTCATTCTGTGGTCTTTTTTTGTGGAGGATGGTGTCGAAGGCTTCGTTATTGAGAGGGTTGTGTTGGAGATGTATGGTAAGGCTTTTGGTTGTAAGTTTTTCTTTGATTTGGGATGTCTCAGTTCCTTGATGTTAAGTTGAAGGCACGTTGAATGCACTATATATATATATAATCTATATATATATATATATATATACGGCGGGTTTCTTTCAATTTCCATCAACTTAATCGACACACATGATATATAAACATATATATGTGTGTGTGGTTGTATGTTCCTCATGAAGCTTTTTAAAATAAATATTTATTTTTCTTTTTCTTTTTTTTTCTTTTTACTTGTTTCAGTCATTTTGACTGCGGCCATGCTGGAGCACCGCCTTTGATCGAGCAACTCGACCCCGGGACTTATTCTTTGTAGGCCCAGTACTTATTCTATCGGTCTCTTTTGCCGAACCGCTAAGTGACGGGGACATAAACACACCAGCATCGGTTGTCAAGCAATGCTAGGGGGACAAACACAGACACACAAACATATACACACACATATATATATATATATATACATATATACGACAGGCTTCTTTCAGTTTCCGCCTACCAAATCCACTCACAAGGCATTGGTCAGCCCGGGGCTATAGCAGAAGACACCTGCCCAAGATGCCACGCAGTGGGACTGAACCCGGAACCATGTGGTTGGTTAGCAAGCTACTTACCACACAGCCACTCTTAATGAAATTTTCTGAAAATCCATCACTTTCCATGTCTGAATCAACAATTATGCCTGGAGTTGGGATTGGTTTGAAACTCATCAAATGCTTCCATTTTCTCAACATAATAGTCATCGAAAATCAATGATTATCATTAAAAGGTAGGAAACACCAGAAAGTTATGGGGAAAAATACGGGGGCTCAGGAAGTATATATATATTATATATATAAGTGTGGTGTGTATACATATTTATATACGTGTGTATACATATTGATATATATATAGTGGTATGTTATATGTATATATATATATATCTATAATATAATATATATATAATACTAGCAGCATAGCCCGGCGTTTCCCGGGTATGTAAGAGCCCCTAGTAGGCAACGACTAATCCCAATCTAGTCCTTTCCCTCTAGGGAACGAAGGCGCATGTGTAGGTTGCAATGTCTTCTCTTCACTCGAATATTTCTGTGTATACGATGTTCCTAGCTGTCCCTAGCTGTCGAGTTGTGTCCCCTAGACAGAAAATGTGTTGCATATAAAAAGCTTAGATTCTCGACCCCATGTCGAATTTATCGATTTTTTTCAGAACTGAGAGACTTTTCAAAATTTTCGCTGCGTTAGTTTTGAATTATGACATTGGGCTATGTGTGTGTCAAGTTTCATCAGAATCGGTTGAAAGCCGTGGTCAGGGTGAGGGTACAACCTGACAGACACACAGACACACAGACAGACAAACTGCCGTTTATATATATATATATATATATATTATATATATAATATATATATATATATATTAAATTACAGATAAAACCACTATTAGGCACAATCAAACAGTGAAAAACCAACCAATACATAAAATTAATTTTAAAATATAAAGTTAAAAATAAAAAAATTATTAAAATAATTTAAACTTATAAATTTTAAATATATATCTACAAATATATATATATATATATATATGTATATTTGTTATATTTCTATATTATTTTGTTTAATTATTTTATTTATATATTAATTAAAAAATATCAAAAGTTTTAAAAGTTTAATAAAAGATACTATTTATATATATGTATATATATATATATATTATATATATATATATATATATATATATATGTATATATATATATATATATGTATGTATCTATATATATGAATATGTATACACACGTATAAATGAGTATGTATATACATAAAAACATATTATATATATATATATATACTTCCTGAGCCCCCTTATTTTTCCCCATAACTTTCTGGTGTCTCCTACTTTTTAATGATATCATTCTTATCATTAAATGCTTCCATTGAAACTCCAGTGATAATTGTTGATTAAGACATTGAAGTTGATGGATTTTCAGAAAATTTCATCAAGACACAAATTTATTTTAAAAAGCTTCATGAGGACAGACAACCATATATATATATATTATATATATATATATATATAATATATATATATATATATATATATATATATATATATATATATATATATACATATATATTATGTATCTATATATATGTATATTATATAGGCACAGCAATGCTGTGTGGTAAGTAGCTTGCTTACAAACCACATGGTTCTGGGTTCAGTCGCACTACGTGGTAATTTTGGGCAATTGTTTTCTACCATGTATATATATATATATATATTCCATCAAAAAATGTGGCAGTATATTAAAATACCATTACGGTTAAATTATAAACAACTTATAAATGAGGCTAAAGAAAAATATTTCAATGCCAATATGCTGATAAGAGACTTTTAAATCGTCAATTTCCACATATTATTTACTCGCTACAGAAAAAAAAACACGAAGAACTGAAATCGGCGAAAGCCGGATGATAGAATTTTCTTTAAAAAGTTCGTTATTTCTATATTGAATCAATTTCGGAATTAATCTCATAATAGATTCTTTCCTCTTCAGTAGAACATGCGAAAGGATATAAATAAGATACTTACCTCACTGCCCCGTGATAGTAAGATCTTCACAGCATGATGTCGATCACTGAGAGTAAAAGATAGAAACATTGACTAATTTACATTAAATATGAAAATATTTTGGTTTTGAGACGAAACAGTATCGTCATCATCATCACCATCATCATCACCTGAACTATTATCATCAATATCATGCTCATCAACATCATCACCATCATCGTCATTGCCACCACCTCCATCATTGACGTATTCATCTTCATCATCATCATCATCATCATCACCATCATCATCATCGCCATCATCACCATCATCATCGCCTTCATCAGCATCACCATCATCATCATCACCTTCATCATCATCACCATCATCATCATCATAGCCTTTATCATCATCACCCTCATTGCCAACACCATCATCATCCTTATCTTTCATAGCCACCATCATCTACAATATTTCCAACATCATCACAATGAATATTAACATCATTCATCACCGCTATAATCATAATCATTATCATCGTCATCATCAGTCATCGTAATCATCATCATCATCATCATCATCATCATCATCATCATCATCATCATCATCAACGTAGTCATCATCATCACCGCCAGCGTCATCATCATCATCATCACCATCATCATCGTCATCAACATCATAATCATCATCATCGTCATCACTATCATCATAATCATAACCATCATCATCATCGTCATCATCATCATAATCATCATCATAATCATCATAATAATCATCACCATCATCATCGCCTCCATCATCATCAGCATCACCATCATCAACAGCAAGATCGAACTCATCAATATCATCATCATTATTATCACCGTCATAATCATCGTCATCGTCATCATAATCATCATCATCGTACTCATCATCATAATATCATCATCATCCTCATAATCATCATAATCACCATCATAATCATCATCATCATCATCATCATCATTATCATCATCATCATCACCATCATCTTCGTGGTCAACATCGTCATCATAATAATCTGCATCATCAACGTCATCATCGTCATCATCATCATCATACTCATCATAATCATCATCATTATAATCGTCATCATCATTATAATCATCTTCGTCATCAACATAAACATCATCATTATAATCATCATAATCATAATCATCATTATCATCATATTCATCATCATCATCATAATCATCACCATCGTCATCATCACCCTCATTGCCATCACCATCATCATAATTCATCGCCACTATAATCATAATCATCATCGACTTCATCATCATCATCATAATCATGATCATCCACATCATCATCGTCAACGTCATTGTCATCATCATCATAATCATCATCATAATCATCATCATCATCATCATCATCATAATCATCATCATAATCATCATCATGATCATCATCATAATCATCATCATCGTCATCATCATAATAATCTGCATCATCCACGTCATCATCATCATCATCATCATCATAATCGTCATCTTCATTATCATCATCTTTATCATCAACATTATCATCATCATCATCATCACCTCCATCATCATCATCATCATAATCATCATCATCATCATAATCATCATCATCTTCATCACCATCGTCATCATCGCCCTCATAGCCATCACCATCATCATAATTCATCGCCACCAAAATATAATAATCATCGACTTCATCATCATCATCATCATCATCATCACCATTATTATCATCAAAATCACCATCATCATCATAGTCATCGTCATCATCATCATCATCATCATCATAATAATAATAATCGTCATAATCAACATCATAGACATCATCATTTTTATTATCATCTGCTCCATCATCATCATCATCTTCATCATCATCACAATCAACATTATCATAATCATCAACATCATCATAATCATCATCGCCTCCATCATCATCATCATTATCATCATCAATATCATCATCATCATAATCATCAACATAATTATCATCATCATCATCATCACCATCATCATCATCATCATCATAATCATCCTCATCGCCTCCATCATCATCATCATCATAATCATCATCATCGCCTGCATCATCATCATCATAATCTTCATCAATAACGTCATCATAATTATCATCATCATCATCATCATCATCACCATCATAATCATCATCATCACCTCCATCATCATCATCATCATAATCATCATCATCGCGTCCATCATCATCATCATCGCCTCCATCATCAACATCATAATCATCATCAATATCATCATCATCATAATCATCATCAGAATTATCATCATCAGAATTATCATCATCAGAATTATCATCATCATAATCCTTCCCCTCCTTCCCCTCCACATTATCATCATCATAATCATCGTAATCATCATCATAACCATCATCTTCATCAGAATCATCAACATCATCATCATTATCATCACCATCATCATCATAATCATAATCATAATTATCATCATCATCGTTATCCTCATCATAATTATCATCATCGTCATCATCATCACCATCACAATCATTGTCACCATCATCATCGTCATCAATGTAGTCATCATCATTATAATCATAATCAACATCATCATCATAATCATCATCATCTACATCTTCATCATCACAATCATAATCATGAACATAATCATCATCATCATCATTATCATCATCATCATCCTTATCGTCATCATCATCATCGGGATTGTTATGATTGAATAATGACTAATGAATTGGATCGATGACTAAAGAGAAGCTTGTTGTTGTTGTTGTTGTTTGCTAGTCTGCTGTTGTGCTGCTGTCCCACTGCCACTACTATAGCATTTTTGGATATTGAACCTGTGTCTGCAATTGCAACAAATTTACAAACAAAATCACATCTGGAAATTTTACTTGATTCTCAACTTACTTCCTCACAGCATAATCTAAAGCTGTCCAACCTGTTCCGTCTTTTGCTCCCACCTCTACGTCGGCATCTATCAGTATTTCGAGTATTCTTCTATCGGCGCCCACTCGACAGGCAAATATTAAAAGAGTTCGTCCCCCTTCATCTCGTTGGTGAATCTGTAATGAAGAAAGTGAGGACATGTGAAATAGAGAAATTCCATTTTCTCTCTCTCCCTTTTCTCTCTTTGTCTCTCACTCTCTTTCTCGTTTTCTTTCCTTTTCTCTCTCTATCTCCCTCTTTCATTTCTTTCCTTCTCTTTCTTTTCCCACTTTCTCTCTCTTTCTTTCACCTTCTCTTTCTTTCTTTCTCTCTCCGTGTCTCTTTTACTCTCTCTCTTTCTTTTCTCTTTTCCCATTTTCCTTTCCTCTCTTTCTGTCTCTAATTTCCTTCCTCTTTCTATTTTTCTTTTTTCTCTTATATTTCTCTTTCTCTATTTTTCAATTTCACTCTTTCTCCCTCTTTCATTTCTTTCTCTTTCTATTCTTACATTCTTTCTCTTTCCCTTTTTCTTCTCTCTCTCTTTCTTTCTCCCTCTCTCTTTTTCCTCTTTTTCTCTCTCTCATTCTTTTCTCTCGTTTTCCACTTCACTTTCTCGCTTTCTCTCACTTTTCTCCTCTCACTCTCTCTACATTTCTCTTTCTTTATCTCTCTCTCTATTACTTTCCTCTCTTTCTTTCTTTCTCTGTCTCTCCTTCACTATTCGTTTTCTCTCTTTCACCCAACCTTTTTATTTTTCGTCTCTCTTTCTCTTTTACTTTTATCTCGTTCTCTCTCTGTCTCTGCTTCTCTTTGCCTTTTCTCTCTTTCACCCTCTTTCTCTTTTACTTGTCTCTCTTTCTTTGATGTCTTTCTCTTTTCCTTTTATCTCTCTCTCATTTTCCCCTCTCTTTCTTCTTCTCTCACTCTCTCACATTTTCTTTTCTATCTTTCTCTCTCTATGTCTCTTACTCTTTGTTTTCTCTTTCTCTCTCTTTCCTTCCTTTCTTTTTCTCTCTCTCTCTTTCCTTTTATCACATCCTCTCTCTTTCTTCTATCTTTCTTCCTCTCTCTCTATTCCCCACTCTCTTTTCTTTCCTATATTCCCCTCTCTCCCCCTCTGTTTCTTTTCTCTTCCTCTCCCACTCATTTTCTTATCTCTCACTTTCACTTTTCTCTTTTTCTCTTTCTTTCCTCCCGCTCTTTTTTGTTCTCACTTTCTCTCCCTCTATTTTACCTTTCTTTCCAGCTTTTCTTTTCTGTCTTTTTCTCTCTCTCTTTCTATTTTCCTTTCTTCTCTTTTTCTATTCTCTTTCTTTATCTCTCTCTCTTTTTCTTTTCTCTCCTTTTCTTTTCCCTATTTCTCTCTTTGTCTCTCCCTTTCTCGTTTCCTTTTATCTCCTTCCTTCTATCTCTCTCCTTCTCTATATCTCTTTTTTCTCCGTCAATTTTTCTTTTCTTTCTTCCTTCCTCTTTCTTTTTTATCTTCTCTATTTCTCTCTCTTTTTTCTCTATAGTTATCTCTTACTTTTCCTTTTCTTTCTTCTGTTTTTCTCTCTTCATTTTTCTCTTTCTTTTTCTTTTCCTCCTCTACTTGTTTCAGTCATGAGACTGCGGCCATGCTGGGGCTCCTCCTCGATTTTGTCTTTTATGTGTGGTACCTTTTCTGTCTGATTAGCAGCAACCTATAGCTCTCTTTTGCTTATGGGCTAAGTAACAGGGATGCAAATACATCAACACCGGTTATCAACTAGCAGTTGGGGACACACACTAACGTAGATACATATGCATACATATACACACACAACCTCCACTCAAAAATACACACACATCTGCTTGTCTGTATATACATATACACACACACATACACACACAGACATATATACGAGTTAATATCACCCATAAGGATGTGTTTTATCTATTCCCCAAAGTGAATGGAGCCTTGTCCAGGAGAAACCAACGTTATCCTCGTTCATCGGATGTTTCGACTTTGAACCGTTACACCCTACCGTTGGTGGGTCAACAGAGGTGGCCAATTCACTGCTCCTCAACTCCTCATGCCTTCCAGCGTTAATCTTCTCTCTTACACCAAAGCCAGCAAAAGGCTCTTTCAGTTGACTCTCCCATCATGCGCACAGCCACCCTTCCCTCCTTACCTCACATTCCAGTTGCTGTGAAAATCCTCCATGCCGACTGGGCAAGGAATCCCCTACAGCCAACCTCCACTAGGAAAATCCATACCTGCCATCCCTTCTCCCTGCAATCCTGCAGAAGGCTCTTATATATGTCACACTTCCGTTCATGGGCCTCGTTACAACCGGCTTCCCACGTGACTGTTCGTTCAATTATGATAGTTTTCTGTGCCTTTTTCACACCACAGGACCACATCAGGCCTCGAGTTGTATGGACAACCTAGGGAAACTGCAATCTCTCCTTAAGTCTAAGGTATTTAGTTATCTTTCACTCCACCCTTTCCACACTTGTCATTGGAACCTCATGCAGCGTCAGCACCCATATGAGTCTTGGAGCAGTCTGTGTTGGTATGTGCCATGCCTGAACTTTCCTGGAAGCCCTGATCTATTAATCCTCATCAGCCACTCCTCTGCTTGCTTTCAATTTTGGTGACATGCTTCTCTCTGACAGCGACTTGTCAAACATCTTTTCAAGGCATTTACTAGGATTTATCTCTATTGATGGAATGCTCCTTGCACTTGGAGCCTGATTTTGTTGATTACCTTACTGCCCTCCCAAATTAACCATCTCCCCGAAATGCATGAAAGATGGTTCAATTAATGCATAAGCTCAATGAAGTGAAAAGAACCACTTTATGTTTGTCACTGAATCTAATACAAAGTAATTATTTGAGACTAGATATCTGTGGGAACTTCTGGATGACATCAACTTCTGTTGAATATGTTCAAATGTGAAAAAGAGGATACAAATGAAGGAAACGATGGAGAATAAAACATAAATAAGGCGTGCTTCATTTTAATTAAGTGCTTCGTTAGTACTTTGTAGTCATACAAAATGTTAAAAGGTGTGAGTTTCTTCATGCACAACTGTAATACATCTGTTTAGACAACACTATCAACATCTTCTGGAGGAAAACACCTACCATCACAAAGTGGCAGTCATACACCCACCATTGAATTACAGGTAAGATGGTCATCAAGAAAATAAATGATGCTTTTTTTCTGCATTTCACCATCTGTCAGCTCTCTTCACTCCTAATTTAAAACCAAGATTTCTGGTCTCCTACCAACAGAATCTCTATAAATTTAACAGAATCATCCTACCAACTGCTTCCTAACTATGATGGTTTTATACCAGTGATTCTCAAACCTTTTAAATGTGGTTTCTTTTCATTTACCAAGGATTTCTCAATGTCCCTCACCTTGCTAAGACTCTATATAACACATTTTTAATGTCGTTTCAATTAATACCAGATCAGATTAATTTCCCTCTCGATCCTAGTCTTGACATGGGTGACTACTTACCACAGAACCTTAACCAGAATAAGTGAATACTTGATGCTTCACCATTTAGTTTTCTTTACTGATCCAACGTTGATACATAGCTTCAGTTAAACTCGGGTACAC
>NW_021836261.1:0-2500 GCF_006345805.1 Octopus sinensis
ATAGCTAATCACGCACATATCTATATTCATCTATATATATATATAAATACACATACATGCATATTTCACAGACGCATACA
The DNA here is from genome assembly GCF_006345805.1 of Octopus sinensis. Classification (NCBI taxonomy): domain Eukaryota; kingdom Metazoa; phylum Mollusca; class Cephalopoda; order Octopoda; family Octopodidae; genus Octopus; species Octopus sinensis. The sequence continues at coordinate 81 of NW_021836261.1, forward strand.
CACACACACACACATACATATATACATATATTATATATAATATTATATTATATATAATATATATATATATATATACATATACATATATCTACACACACACCCTCACATACATATATATATAAATATATATATATACATATATATATATGTATATACACATACATATAAAATATATGTATATACATATAAATATGCAATATATACATAAATATATTTATATGTATGTATGTATGTATGTATGTATGTATGAGTATGTATGTATGTATATGGGAACATACAAGTGCGCATATATCTATATGGATATGAAATATTTTATGCGACAATTAGAAAAGATGTTGATAGCGTCTGCGGAATCGATTGATGGAGATGAAAGCCTATGATAGAATGATACTCAACTATGGGAAAATGGAGCTAAAAAGATATTTGAGAATTTAATATGATGTAGAAAATGTCAACTACATTCCCTCCTAGGAAATTTCTTACAGCGGAAGTGAATTTTCGCTTCTCTTGTTTAGCCTCAGGTCATGCCTGATCAATCAGATTTCTGATCAAAGATATATCACCCTTAGCCGTGCGTTTCCTGTAGTATCCACGCAAAATATTGAGATGATATTAACTAATGCCCTCACCCACATTTTAAGAAGGTCGAGATAAATTTTTTCTTGAATATTTGGATTTCTCGTATTGTATTTGTAAAGGAGCATGACTCAGTGGTTAGTAGCGTTGAGCTCACAACCATGAGGTAATATGTTCGATTCCCCGACTGGGCTGTGTGTTGTGTGCTTGAGCAAAACTCTATCGGCCTTTAGTATTATATTTAGGCATAATATATCGGCAAAGGCCGCTAGAGCTTGGCATTAAGATGGGGGACTGGTATGCATGGGTGACTGTTGGTCTCCGGTAAACAATCTTTACCCCACTCGTGCACCAGGTGGGAAATTTTAAGGTGCAATCATGACCGAATGCAGGTTTTAGTATTCTGTTTAGACATAATATATCTGAAATGATTATTCCATCTATTTGAGTTGAAGGTGATTTAACTGGCAGAAAGAGCCGCTCAAGTGAAGACGTAGATATCCTTCACTACTTGAGATCAATCTCTTGCGTTTTAAGATGAATTATTACATTCGAAGATGACTTATTACACATCATATGAAGTAAAAGTAATTTATTGACGGCGCTGTTAATGATGTCAGAGCTGATCTACATCTGCGAACGAATACGACTGAGAAACATGTTCCATGCTTTCGCCAACTGTTTCAGTTGCCTATGTAGTCATAAGCAGACAAAGACACCCGGGTTGATTCTCCAATACTTTGATCCAGTATTATATTGAATTTGTGACAGCTAGAGCGAGATAGCGGTGTAGCCGTCCTAGGTTGGCAGTCATGTTCAGATGAGTTCATGAGTTGAAACATTGACGTTAAGACCATGAACCAGGGATCAGAATCGCTAGGTTACACGCATTCATCTCTTAACTCGAGTTAGTAATTAAAACAATACTCAAGTGAGTTTCTTTCGTCTTACAGGGATTTCGAAATGCACCTTCCTTTGTCGTGCTTAATACATCGACAGCTCTGTCGAGATGTGATCTAACAAGTGAGAACACTGTTACTTAGTCTTTCAAACTGCTAATATGGCAGCCTAGTTTCCTTCGAATACCACATTACTACTTTTTAAAATAAAACAACTTATGATACATAATGTAATGGTTTTGTGTTGTTGTTTTTTCAAGAACTCGCGATAAAAGATGTAACAGCTGATATATAGCAAGCAGGTTCTCTTGGGATTCAAGAAAACAAAACGCGATATTTTACAGAAGATTCTCAGGACACGTTGTGTGACAGAACACTCCGCATTTAATAAAACATGACCATTAAAGGCGGTTGATATTGGTATTTTCAAATTTTGAAGGCGATAAGTTTGTGACGCTTCATAGTGCAGTAGTTGTAAATGTTCTTTTGCAAAGTGCAGTTAAATGCTTTGCTGAAGGTCGCTGAAAATCCCGCTTTGTCCGGAAATCATACATAAGACATCACGATCATGAATTAAAAAAATCTTATAACAAAGCCACATACGTTCACATCCAGCCAATAAATCTGGGGGAATAGAAGGAACTGTTTACATCTGACTAACACAAAATGCATTCAAGAACAGAATATACCAACTTATAGTCTTTTTGAAATCCCGACACAATGTGTATAGTGCATCGCTTCTAACGAAAAAATCAAAGGTGAGTGCTCCCATGCCATAGAGTGTATAATGTCAGAACTACTACAACAAGAACCAGTTCAAAACAGTTCTGAATATACAGTCAGATTGTATATTCCTTTTATCTGTTGTTTCAAGGCAGTAGGTCAAACGCCTGTGAAGCCATATATCAAATGGCAAAATGATATTTCTAACTTTTGATTACCAAC
>NW_021836261.1:12500-24928 GCF_006345805.1 Octopus sinensis
GACCCCAGTTCGTAACTGGTACTTAATTTATCGACCCCGAAAGGATGAAAGGCAAAGTCGACCTCGGCGGAATTTGAACTCACAACGTAACGCAGACGAAATACCGCTAAGCATTTCGCCCGGCGTGCTAACGTTTCTGCCAGCTCACCGCACTTTATTCTACCAAATTATTCTACCAAATTATTCGGCCAAATTATTCTACCTGTTTTATGTTCAAACTGGGTGCATCCACATTCTTGTCACTACACAAAAATTTTATTCTAAAAGTAAACAATAATATTGTTGAAACCATGAAGCAAAGAGATGATGCATGATGAATTCAAAACAATATGGATAAATGAACTTTACATTTGACAGAGTAATCAGAATGGTAAATCCGCCGCCTTTATTTTAACATTTATATTGGTTTCAAATTTGGTACAAAACCAGCAATTTCCAGGAGGGTGTAATTCGATAACATCGACCCCAGTGGTCAATTGGTACTTATTTTATCGACCCCGAAATAATAAAATGTTAAGTTGACGTTGCTGGAATTTGAACCCAGAGCGAAATACCGTCATGCATTTTGCCCAACGCGCTAACGATTCTACCAGCTCGCTGCTTTTCTTCTAACATTTATATTGATAATAACTTCCTGTGTCCTGGCAAGTATGGCCTTAATGGATTGTGTCAGCTGCTCAGAAAGTGCAGGTTGTCGATCAAACTGATGTCTTTGGGTTGGGCTTTGTATTCGACGTCATTAGACTTAATGATACACTGTCCTTCGTCTTTCAACAATCAATTACTTTTATTACTTCAAAGGGCTATGAACAATAGACTGATACAATGAAAATGCATGTGTATGTGTGTATATATGCGTGTATGTATGTGTATATATATGCGTGTATGTATGTGTATGTATGTATGCAGAGATACAATTAAACATATATAGAGATATGTACGCTCACAAACGCGTGCGCATACACACACAGGTATGTATGAGTATGTGCATATATACATATATATATATATATATATATATATATATGTGTATATGTGCATATTTATATATATATATATACACGCTCTCACACACACACACCCACGTATATGTAGGTGTGTGAGTTTCCCGGTACATATATATATATATATATATATATATATATATATATATATGCATACATACAGCCTTGGCCATAAGTATTAGGCCACCACAATGTTTTGGGTTTCCCCTCTCTCAGTGTTATTGAAACTCGTGCACTTGGTAGATTATAGTATATTTCACAGTATACATTAGTTTTTTTTTATCTGGTTGAGCCTCTTTTAGCATCAATTGCCGCTTTTATACTGTACTGCACATAAGCAACCAACTATGAGTAAACCAACGCCGAAAATGAACTTTTGTGTCCGTGATTATTTCAGAGTTTTATGCTAAAATACTTTGTAAATAGAGTTAATAAGCAGTAATATGTCTACCATTGGATCCGGAGGAATGTTTCTATGCCAGGGAAGGATGAATTCAGCTACCTATGTTTTATGTTGTCGGATTTTTAGAGCCATCAATTGCTAAATTGCATTCAGGAGTGTCGAAAAACAGTGTTATTTTTCAACAGTAAACGATCCATGTCATACAGCAAAGAATACTCATCAATGGTTTCACACACAGGGTATTGTTCCCATGGAATGGCCAACTCAAAGTCCCGATCTAAAGCCAATCGAACACCTGTGGAGAACTCTTAGCGAAGCTATCATGAGCACAACAATTAAAAATAAAGAGCATTTGTACCAATAGTTGAAAGAAGGAAAGGTCAAATTGTGTGTAGCACCTGCAAGCAACTAGTCGATTCAATGCCTAACCGTATGAAAGCAGGAGGGTCAACCAGATATTAAAACTAATTTATATTAGAAAATTCTGTCAGCTTGCTTTGTGAGACATGTGTTTATAGTGATGAATTATATGTGGCTATTTGGCGATTTTAAGTCGATTCTCGGCATATTTGGCATAGAATTTTTTTCTTTTGCCCTTGTTTATAAGTTGCTTATAATTTTCACCTTAAAAGGTATTTTTAATTATGCTGGCCACTGATAACATTTTTTGAAAATTCTAATTCTACGTTAATTAGTTTTGTTCGTTGATTATCAGAAACAATTTCCGAGAGACATACTCCATCCTCTGACACACGGGCGCGTTGGCTTCCGTTTTGGTCTTTTCTGTTGTTACTATAATGGATTTACTTCCTCGGAACTCGATGTTTGCATGCCTTCTCTATGCTGTAGAACCATTGTCCGCTCGCTATCTTTGTAGTTGACCTGTGGAGGCGCAATGGCCCAATGGTTAGGGCAGCGGACTCGCGGTTTCGATTCCCAGACCGGGCGTTGTGAGTGTTTATTGAGCGAAAACACTTAAAGCTCCACGAGGCTCCGGCAGGGAATGGTGGTGATCCCTGCTGTACTCTTTCGCCACAACTTTCTTTCACTCTTACTTCCTGTACCTGTATTTCAAAGGGCCGGCCTTGTCACTCTCTGTGTCACGCTGAATATCACCGAGAACTACGTTAAGGGTACACGTGTCTGTGGAGTGCTCAGCCACTTACACGTTAATTTCACTAGCAGGCTGTTCCGTTGATTCGGATCAACCGGAACCCTCTTCGTCGTAACCGACGGAGTGCTTCCATCCAGTTGACCTGTGTACCGTCCCATTGCCTTTCGACCTAATTATTACTTTTCTGTAAACGTGGACAGACTGACCAGTAAATAGTACCAAAAGACAACGATATTTCTCTGTGTACGTAAATTACAAATGAACTCCACCAGTGCTGCTTCATCTAACTCACTTTCTCGCCATACCTCTCTCCATCTTTTTCTGCCTCTCTCTGTCACTCTCAGTTCTCTCTCACACACACACTCCCTGTCTCTCCCCATCTCTCTCTCTCTCTCACTCATCCTTACATTCTTAAACTACTAGTGAACTAGGAACAATATCGCCTTCATCAAAAAGAAAATGTTTTACTATATACATCCTGCGTCGGACAAGATACTTCAGGGCATGTCGTCAGACTTTAAAGTTCTACGTTCAAATTTCGCTGAGGAGCAATTTGTCAATCATCCGTAGGAAAATATAATAAGTACCAGCCGAGCACTTGGTTCGATATAATTGATTTTTCTCCTTCCCAGAACATGCTGTCCTTCAGTTAATATAATTGTAGCACTATTATAACCACCATGATTACCAACCGCTGCAGAGATCCAACTATATTGAAATAGCAGCTATATACGAATGTTAAGAAACGCAATTTAAATAACAAAAAGATTACAGATATATTTATACGTTTTACTGATGCTAAATAATATACTTATATTATAGACACTCGGTGTGAGGCGATGCTCTTCTTTCCGAGAGAGTGAAATAAACAATCAACTGTGTGTGTATACACACACATAATTATTTCTAAATTGATAGATTTCTGCACGTATGTACATATATATTTGTGCGTGCGTGTGTTTTTATGTGCATATATATATATATATATATATATATATAGGTGTGTGTGTGTGTGTGTGTGTGTGTGTGTGTGCGTGCGTGTATGTGTATGCGTGTGTGCAAGTGTATGTATACATATATATGTTCACATATGTTTATGAATATATATATATGCATGTATATGCATATATGTGTACATATATACATACATATATATGTTTATATACTACGTTCATACATACATACATACATACATACATACATACATACACACAATCACACACACGCGCACTAAACAGAGACACAAACAAACACACATAACGACACCAATTCCCGAAGCAAAGCCCGTGTAGAGGTCACATGTCATTAATAAATTTTTGGCAACAAATCCGAGGTCAAGCCCGGCTTGTCGTTCTATTGTTTGAAATATTACTTTTAAATGTTATTGATATTCTCGTTAATGTGTCTTTAGAAAGATTATTATTGTCTTGGACACGCAGACATTGTCTGTGTTGTGTCATTCCAGCAGGAAGCAACCTTACCATTCTTTGGTTCAGTAACATAATCAATTGTCTTGTTTCTCTCATGGAATTCAACGTTTAATTTGTAGTGAAGTAGCACTGCTTTCCTCTTTCGTTGTGCTGTGTATGTTACTGCGTCGATTCACACACACATGCACACACACACACTCAGGTGAGAATGTACGTACAAAGCCATATTTCTGGCCATATATACACACACCTGTGTGCACTATATGTGTGTTTGTGAATGTACTATATATATACAGGTGCAGGAATGGCTGTGTGGTAAGAAGCTTGCTTCCCAACCCTGTGGGTCTGTGTTCAGTCCCATTGTGTTGTGGCACCTTCGGCAAATGTCTTCTACTATAGCAGTGAACCGTTTGTTTGGAATTGGTTGACAGAAACTGAAAGAAATCCGTCGTATACATACTTCCTCGGAACTCGATTGTTGCATGCCTTCTCGATGCTGTAGAGCCCTTGTCCACTTGCTATCTTTGTAAAACCCTTGTTCACCTCTTCTCATCCTTACTGCATCCAGCTCACTGGGCCTCGCAGAATCCACTGCTTGCAGTCCTTTCTCCCCGTAAATCGACTCCCTAGAATCACATCCCTGTCTACATATTTCTTACAAGCGTTGATCTGCAACGATTGTAGCAGAACGTTAATGGCATCAGGCTCACCGTTTTCGGACGGTCTGCAAATATCAAACAAGGGCAATACCCATTTGACCAAAACCTTAATCATCACCTCAATAGGCTGCCATTAGCCCTTGAACTAATAAGTTTGGTTCCTCGGTTTCCGTGGCCTATAACCGACCGTGATTGCAACATTCCACCTACACGTGATGTGAGTCCGTTGCAAAGTTGCATATATATATAGCTGAATTGGCTGGACCAAAATGAAATGAAGTGTTTTGCTCAAGAACACAACGCGTTAACCAGACCGGGAATCGAAACTGTGATTGTACAATCATGAATGCAATATTCTAACAAATAGGCCACGTGCCTTCGTCTGAGACGAATCGGAGACCCCCTTCGGTCACGACACAGACCATGGGATTGCACCTAGAAAGTTACCCTCCTAGACACAAGTCGGGGCGAGGTTGTTTATGGAAGACCAGCAGTCGCCCATGCATACCAGCCTCCCCTCTCCACGCCACCAGTGTTATCCAAGGGAAAGACAAAGGGGCCGATACAGCTTGGCCCCAGTGACATCGCAACTCATTTCTACAGCTGAGTGAACTGGAGCAACGTGAAATAAAGTGCCTTGCTCGAGAACACAACACGCAGCCCGGTCCGGGATTCGAGCTCACAACCTCACGATCGTAAGCTCGACGCTCTAACCACTGAGACGAATAAGTTAATCATTTAAAAACTGACTGCTATTTTTAGCTGCCCCCACCTTCGTTGGTTTGCTACAACATCAAAGAAAAACTAGATCGTGCACAGTTTAAAATTCTCGCTGTTTCTCTCTATACATGTGCATTGCTTATACATAAGTCACTAATATATTACATTCGTCTTCTGTGTAAATCCAGATCTATTGAAATCCAGGTTTCGTGTATATAAATCTAAGTTCCTTGTATTCAAACGAAATACTTCATCTATGCAAATCCACGTTTCGTGTCTGTATCATCATGCTCACTGCATTTAAATCCATATTCGTCACGGATGAATTCACACTATGTTAATGAAGAGTATTTATCTTTGGCGCCAAAAAGCTGGCGTGTAACTAAGTAACACGGGTAATTAGTTACTAATCTAAATATAGTATCAAGGACATAGCTAATTAAATCGATTCATTGATTATTCAATAAACTGAATCCCCCAACAGCTTTACTTGTAATTAAAACCACAGTTGTTTTACTGAGGTTGATATTGCGTGATAAAGGAGAAGATATATATATATATTGCGTACATGAAGCGGGAGGCTCGAGTTCAAATAACATGAAAGGTAGCTGGGTCAACGTTCTTGGCGGTAATTGCTCCTACGACTTCAACTACAGTCGTTGCTTAGCCTACATTTCAGTTCTTATCAAGTTGGCCTCTGTTTTAACTCCTACCATCCATGACCATCCACCAGATTTTTCATTTTTTCCACCAAATCGTGTTTCGTGCATTATATGAAATATGTCCTTTTTAAAGACTGTGTGATTTATGATATTTATTGTTCATTTGGCTGCGATTTTTAGCAAGTCAAAACACCACACGCATACACATTCGACTGAATTTTGAATTATTTTTTTTTTTACAATGCAAATGTCTTCTTTTCGTTATATTCTGTAAATCGATGGGCCACAGGTTCGAATCAAATCAACGGTTTACTGCCTCTTTATAATTAAATCTAGTTTGTTGTCAATGCATTCTTAATAACAAAAGTTTTGCTATTAATTCTTCATTAAATCTAAGCTATTAATTAATGATTAAACAGTAACTGTTAATTATTAAGCACCTCATTTAAAGTAGTTAAAACTCTTAATTAAATCTCCACTGGTTACTTATAATCAAACTTTAGTTGTTAATCTATAATTAAATTTTAGCTTTTAATTAATAATGAAATCTTGTCTACCTGGTTTATAATTAAATCTTAACGATTAATTCATAATTAAATCATAGCTATTAATTGATAATTAAACACTAAGTGTTAATTGATAATTAAATTTTGGCATAAAATTAATAAGTAAATATTAGTTGATTATTTAATTATCAAATCTTAGCTGTTAATTTATAATTGACTCGTAGTAATTAAATTTGATATGTTAATTAATATTTGAATTATTAAAAATTCCCTTTGTCTTCTAATTTTCGATTTATCTCTTTAAATTTGTCTTCGAACATATTGATGAAAGGTCAATGTGGTCGTTTTTATCTGCTAGACATAACAGTCACATTTTCCAAGCAATCTGGAAATCACAGTTTTGAAATAATGAAGACCCTGCTGGATAATATAGTGCTACATATATATATTGATTCAATATGCGACCGCTTGTGTATCGTTGGCAATAATTTTTTTCGTCCGTCTTCCCTTCCTGGGATCTTTCCTTTTCTATGTTTCTGACGAAGAGTTCCGCTCGAAACGTTAAATCCTCTTGAGCGTACAATAACACTATACTTGTTCCACATACTCGCGTTGCTGTGTTTTCCCTTTGTGTTTTCGTGTTTGGATTAACTATATATATATATATATATATATATATATATATCACGTGATCACGTGACCGACCAGACCATTAGATGTTGTTATACATCGCTGGTCACAATGCGTTTGCATTGTTTTAGCCTTCGAATGACGCCACCCCGCTGGCTAAGCGAGCAGGCCAACAGAAGAAAGGGTGGTGAAAGAGTACAGCAGGGATCACCACCCCCTGTCGGAGCCTCGTGGAGCTTTAGGAGTTTTCGCTCAATAAACACTCACAATGCCTAGTCTAGGAATCGAAACCGTGATCCTATGACCGCGAGTCCGCTACCCTAACCACTGGGCCATTGCGCCTCCACACGTATATGTGTATATATATATATATATATATATATATATATATATATATATATATATATATATTTGTGTATATATATATATATATGTATATATATATATATATATATATATATATAATATATATATATGTGTGTATAATATATATTATAGGTTATATATATATATATATGTATATATATATATGTAATATATATATATATATATTATATATATATTATTTTATATATATATATATGTATATATATATATATATGTATATATATATATATATGTATATATATATATATATGATATATATAATATATGTATTATATATATGTATATATATATATGTATATATATAATATATATATATTAGTGTATATATATATATATGTATATATATATGTATATATATATATATATGTATATATATATATGATATATATATTATATATAATTATGTATATATATGTATATATATATATATATATTTGTGTTAATGTGTGTGTATGGGAGAGTGTCATATTGTGCATAGATTCATATACACACAACAAAGACAAGAACGATAGCAATCAGACAAAATCTATTGCAGGCTGGAATTAAAACTACTACAGGGGAGAATTATCAAAATAATATTCATTCCCACACAAACACAAAACACACTTACACATAATTATATAGACGTATGAACATATATATACATACGTACATACACATATATATATATATATATATATTATATATATATACACACCACACTATATATATATATATATATATATATATATATATATATATATATATATAATATATGTACATATATATATGCATGAATATACATATACGCCCGGATAGATAGATAGATAGATAGATAGATAGATAGATAGATAGATAGATAGATAGATAGACATTTATATAAATATATGTGTGATCATATAGATATGTAAACATAATGTAATATTTTATAAAGGCGATGCATCAATAAAAATCGATCTACTGATATGTCCAAGATGATACGAAATCTGGCGAAAATTTACTAATAAGATTTCCGTCTTTCTACGGCTGCGTTCTTGAAGACATTTAGATTACGGTTTTTATATCCCGAAATGTTTCATTGAACTACAGCATACTTTTCTAACACAAACATACATAGAGACACACACACACACACACACACACCACACACACACTCAGCGCGCGCGCATACACACACACACTCATTCTCTCTCTTTCTTTCACTTTCTCTTTATATCTGTATATATACCATACATGCATATATATATATATATATATATATATATGAAGATAATATAGTTTTATACCTATAACTATAGGTGTAGATATAGATATGCATATATATATATATATATATATATATATATATATATATATGAATATAATATAGTTTTATACCTATAACTATAGGTGTAGATATAGATATGCATATATATATATATATGTATGTATATCCATCTAGATATGCATGTATGTCTGCAAGTATGCTTGTATATATGTATATATTTATATTTTATATATAGGTATGTTTGATCAGGGCTAACTAGGAACTAAGCATCAACAACAAATACAAAACGAAACTCATTAATACATCTTAAGTAAAAGAAGGAAATATTCGAAATTTTATTGCTTTGATCAGAAATATTTATCAGAAATCTGATATATATTTTAATATTTCAATCACCGAATTTTTTGAAGTTCTGAAACGAAAAATATTGTATTCTTTACTTTCTTACTTTCTTTTTTTTTGTTGTGTTGTTGTTTTGTTTTCTTTTTTCTTTTTTTTTTTTTGTAGACCACTTTTGCTGTTATGAGAAAACGGTAGAAATATTCACATCACCTAAACTACATTCGTAAGATTAAAATATAATTAAAAATTAGAGGAGAATAACTCAAAGATTGGTCGTTCTTGGAAAGCATATTGTAAGATCAGTTCTCAGATAATTAATTTAGTTATTTAAGAAATTTTAATTAATGAAAAATTACCCAAATATTGATGTGGTGTCGTTGGGGGTAGTGGAAAGGTTTGTTTAATTATCAGCTGTGTTTAAGAAAGTAGGGGAGACAACTTTGGAATTTTAATTCATTACGTCTGCAAAATTGAAAATTTCTTTTGTTTGGAGATAGAAGCTTCGAGATAGTTGTGAAGGAGTCTTTTCACCGTTGACCCAGCTTGTCATACCATTCCTCTAATACGAAGAAAATCTGCTGGAGATTCCAGTCACGAAACAATACATGGAGACTTGATTAATTATTCAATCAATAACTAGTGTTTTGATGTAGCTTCTACTCGTTTATTTATTTATTTATAATGTTATTTTTTTATCCTTTTTTTTCTTCTTCCCATTGTTTTTAGCATTCTCATATCCGATATTGTGCATATGTGACTACTTCTTCTCTTTCAACTTCCTTCACATTTCCATATCAATGCTTAAGCCATTCCAACACATGTACTTTACTATACTCCACACTTGCTCTTATTGTTTTCTTGAACCAGAGGTGATACAAAAGGAGGAAAGATAGAGAAACAAAGAGAGAAGAAGAGAAAAGAAAGAGAAATTGATAATATTCTAGGCCAACACTAGTTATTATCATCAACTTCTTGGCAGCTTCGTAAAACATTTTTCACAGTTTAACATTTCTATTCATTTCATAGTATTCGAGTTGCACGAAGGTGAACTCCTCATGTCATCCTTCCGGGGACAATACCATAGAGTACCAGTCATATAAACTGGGACCAATTTCATCGATCGCAGGTAAAAACGATAAACGTCGCTCTTTTCAAGCCTAACCAGGCTCATGGGCAAGGTTTCCCGGTGGTTTCTGTGGCGTATGTGCTCCCCCCCCCCAACTGGACGGGACGCCAGTCCATCGCAGCATTACTCAAGAAACTGGAAGAGAGACTGAGAGAAAGTTGTGGCGAAAGAGTAGAACAAGGATCACCACCACCCCCTGCCGGAGCCTCGTGGAGCTTTAGATGTTTTCGCTCAATAAACATACACAGCGTCCAGTCTGGGAATCGAAACTCCTATCCTCCAACCACTTCCTTAAATACTGAGAGCAGGTTTTTGTTTTGCTCATGTTTTGCTGCTATTTGTATCAGTTTTCCTTGCTTCTGAAGTAGATATTTTTGCAGTCCTATTGTGGTTATTTTATAATAGTTTTCCAGCTGCATAAGGCCTCTACCACCTTCTATATGTTGTATATATAGCCTTTCTATGTCAGATTTTGAGTGATGCATCCTAGATCCTGTCATTATTTTTCTTGTTTTTCTATATACTTTGGTTAGTTTCTTGTTTTCCTATCTATTTTGGTTTGTTATCATTATTATTATTATTATTATTATTATTATTATGACACTTTCTACTATACACCCAAAGCATGAAATTTCAGGTGGAGGCAACTGATTACATCAACCCCAGTACTCAACTACTACTTAATTTATCAACCCTGAAATGATGAAAGGCAAAGTCGACGTCAACAGAATTTGAACTCAGAAGGCAAAACACTATATAATGTAGATAGCTAAGCAACTTGTTCTCGTGTTGACGCTTTAAGAGAACCTCAGATCATTAGAATTCACACCAGTTAATATTTTTTGTGATCACACAGTAGCGCCTTCATATTTTTAGGATTTATATAAGTAAACTGGTTCGAAATCTTCCTCATCATACTCGTGATGGGTACCTGAACCCAACGAGGCAGACCCAGTTGATATAAGTCATAGATAAGATGCTGGTTATTTTTGTTAACTCGAAAAAATATCAAATTATTTTGTAGTAAATTGAGAAGTAGTTACATATGCAAAAAAACAACAAAAAGCTGATGCTTTTTAGAGTATTTTCTTCAGACATATATACGCGCGCGTTTGTGTGTCTCACGTGAATGGCAGTATGAATGTGTATGTGAGCATTTTTGTATATGTATGTATATATATATATGTGTATAATATATATATATTATATATATATATATATATAATATATATTATGCATATGCAGACTGTATACACACTCACCCGCATACACATACATATATTTACACACGCTTGTTACAAATATATCATGTATAAAAAAATAGGCAGTGTCAAAAATTTATCTTCTTGTGTTTTCGGTTGATAGCACCTCAAACTGCACACAGCTCACTCTCTAATGACACGCCTACCATACATGAATATACATATATATAATATATATATATATATATATATATATATATATATATATATATAATATATATATATATATATATATATAGGTAATAATAACCTCGTGCATTGATAACATGGTGCGTTCGCTAAAAAAAAGCTTATTACTTACATAGATACGATAAATACAGTATCGAACACAATTGAAACGAACTGTGGAGAGCTGGTGTTCTTTTTATACGTTCGTCACTTTAATCACGATTTATTTATTCAATATTCTAATATTCTTTTTAGAGTATGTTCTTCTTACATGTGTAACAACAGCAAGAGCAACAACAACAGCAACAACGAAATGCACAGCAAAAACAAGATCAACAATATCATAAAAGATTTCTCCAAAACTTCTTTACCGAAACTTAACAAAAAATAATAAAAAGCGTGAAAAAGTGTCAGTATGAGAAAGAACGTTAGATGTAGAGTAGAAGAAAAAAAAAGTTAGAAAGAGACTAGTGGAAAACAAAATGGCGTTTTCAGTAATGATATAAAGTTAAAAGAAAAAACAAAAGAAAGGACGAGAGAAGGCAAGCGCTGAAAAATCTTACACATTATTTAGATAGAAGAGCAAGGAAAATTTTTAAAAGATGGAGAAGGAGAAAAACCAGGACGAATTTTGAATTTATGCAATATTTGCTCTCTCAAGCACGAACATGCAACGGTCATGCAGCGTAGATGATATGATCGGTGTGGTAACGGCAGAAATTAGAATACCGCCATAACAATTATGAGGAACATCATTGCGTTTGTTGTT
>NW_021836262.1:7500-10000 GCF_006345805.1 Octopus sinensis
TTGTGGATGTTGCAAACACAGACACAAGGACATACCCATCCATAGCCCCACATACACACATTTATAACAATGCATCTATGTATGAATGTATGTATGAGACGAAGACAGGTGGTGTAGAAAACAAACAGATGTATTAGTATAACGCTCGGGGATTGAAAAAGTCTTTCATATTTCGAGCATACGCTCTTCTACAGAAAGGGACACAGAAAAAACAAGGAGAGAAAAAATGTGTGTAGAGGCTAGTGATCTATCATGGCCAAAGCCGGACGGAAGGGCCAGACATGTATGTATGTATATGTATGTATGTATGTATGTATGTATGTATGTATGTATGTATGTATGTATGTATGTATCTATATGACTGGCTTCAAAACAGCTTCCGTCAACCAAATTCAATCATAAATCATTGGTCAGCACGAGGAAACAACAGAAGACACTTCATCAAGGTGCTACACAGCAGAACTGAACCCATATACACGAAGATGTCATAAAGCTGTTTTATCCACACAGCCATGCTTGCGCCTGTATTGAATTCTACAAATCGGTCGAAGAATTCAAATCCTAAACTGATATGAACGCGGCACATTAGCCTTTATTTCTATACAACAATATATCCTCCTTCCAGTATATTCTCGATGGCTGCAAAATCTATGCAATTATCCGCAGTATGCAATTAACTGAATTCGCATCGTTGGCAATAAATTGATATTTTCATACAACCAGGAGTAAGTTAATACGGATGCTTCACGAATTTCTGCATTACGCAACAAAAACGTCCAAATGTTTAATTTTTTTTTTACTTATACTGTGGGTTTTTTTTCTGTTTGTGTGCTCACATAATTTAGTTAGATTCCACCCAATCCAGCATAATTTTATTAATCATATGTATCGTCACGACAATCTTTTGACTCATCCCCTATGAGAATTATCAATTCCCTTCGATATTATTTATTTATGCAAGCTTAGCCCAATTCATAAAAATCCTGACGATGATTTTCACACAATTTGAATTTTTGACTGATAACAACTACGAGAGAAATACACATTAACTAAATATTAATTGAAGTGATCACAGGCTAAAATGTTTCATAATACAAAATAGTGAATCCGTTTCGAATCACGGATGCATTGAAAATTAACTTCTACTTAGGCAGAAAGGTAAAAATCAAAGATCACGCTAACCTAGTATCATGGATTTTCGTTGGTGGCTTTTGTCCATAAGGAGCGAAGAATCTTTACTTGAATAAGTAGGGTAGTAGGTACAAGTAAAGGTGAAGCTGGCACGATATTTACTAGTAGGTAAGACGGAATACTTAGCAGGTTAGGCAAAAAGCTTGGCGGCGTTTTGTCCGTTTTTACGTTCTGAGTTCAAATCTCGCCGAGGTCGAGGTTGGTTTTTCATCTTCTTGGTGTTGGTAAAATTAGTACCAGTTGAGCACTTGCGTCGAGGTTATTGAATAATCTCTTCCTCGAATTTGATGGATTTGCATCAGAATTTGAAACAAGTAGGAGTGTCTGTGTGGTAAGTAGCTTGCTAACCAACCACATGGTTCCGGGTTCAGTCCCACTGCGTGACATCTTGGGCAAGTGTCTTCTACTATAGCCCCGGGCCGATCAATGCCTTGTGAGTGGATTTGGTAGACGGAAACTGAAAGAAGCCTGTCGTATATATGTATATATATATATGTGTGTATGTTTGTGTGTCTGTGTTTGTCCCCCTAACATTGCTTGACAGCCGATGCTGGTGTGTTTACGTCCCCGTCACTTAGCGGTTCGGCAAAAGAGACCGATAGAATAAGTACTGGGCTTACAAAGAATAAGCCCCGGAGTCGATTTGCTCGACTAAAGGCGGTGCTCCAGCATGGCCGCAGTCAAATGACTGAAACAAGTAAAAGAGAAAGAGAAAGTAGATAATGGAATGAGGACATTTACAGGAGACCAACATCCCAGAAATGTTAGTGTTGATCAAAGTTTACCATTGTGCAGTAGTAAGAACACTGTACCTGATTAAATGTTAATGGGAAAAAATGATTAAAAATGAGTATACGAAAACAAAATGAAATTAAGGAAATTAAATTAGAAGTTATATGAAATAAAAGAAAATATGAGGAACGCAAGCCTAAAAAAATATTACGTAGATAAAGATATTACTGTTTTCTCTTCATTGCTCAGTTTTGCCATCTTTCATTCTTAGCCCTTGGTTTGCCCATCAATAAACCGCTAGCACCGCAAGTATCGTTTTCTCATTCTAAATCTGCTCTTTCTTTTGTCTTAGCTCAGCTTTACATCTCTTCTCTTAGCACAGCATCCCCTGTCACCATCCTACTAAGATATTACGTGGAATACTTGCCAGTCGGTTCCTATTTAAGAAACAGGTGTGGGAAACAAATTCACCACGAAGAGAAGTTTGCGAATGAAGCGAGGAAAATACTTCGCGAAACCACATTCTCTGTCGAAATAAAATCGCAAGCATTAAGTAAATGAAGCAGTAGTAGTGGTA
>NW_021836262.1:15000-25325 GCF_006345805.1 Octopus sinensis
ACATCAATAATAATTATAACTACTATTAATAGTTATTGCCAAGCTAACATGGCAGTCTAGAAAAATAGGACGAATGCTGCCGTTGATTAGCTACAAGAGACCATCGCCTCTAGCTAGCTATTGGACACACAACACTGTGTCCATTATAACCTTCGAACAGGGGAGGTCAGCAGTTTACCCTTGCTGGTCTGGCAACCACAGACTAGTTTCGAGGTGGTTGCCTCTTATCAATGTGGAGTAGCCGAACCCAGCACGTTTCGGTGCTGACCTAAGTTCAGTGGAATACATCCACTGGTTTTCAAAAATTGAAATATCATTATTTCTAATTCTCTCTAATTATAAATACGAAAGGAACATCGACACTTGTCCATGGCCAGTTTTCAGTTTAAAAAGTAAACACTGTAAGATAGGACCCAGGACACAGGACCCATAATAAAAACAACCAAAAGAGAAAGAACGGTGGACAGATAACCATAAATACTATGAAATAGTTGATTCTGATTTATACAAGCTGCTATGCAACATTCCTCCAAAAACATACAGAAATAAACACATACCTCAAACACCCAGCAAAATGAACAAAGCCCACAACATATAACTTAGAAGGCCGATATCCGACGGAAGACACACAACATGTACTGCACAAACAACACACAATACAAGAAATAATACAACAAAAGTCTCAAACCAAATCCCTTATCATTATTTATTTATGTATTCGTTTATTTATTTATTCATTAGTATTTGCGCATCTTCTAACTCTGGAGATGTACTACGGTGCCAGCTGTTCCCTACCAGTGAACTGACGTAACACACCCATATTTTTCGAGCATCATCCAGAGTATTCGAACGGTTTCAAGTAGTGCTGTTTTCTGCAAGTGCTCTACCCTTATTGCAGCCCCTAGATGTTTCATGTACGCCTCAAGATTTTTACTCACTGTTCCTAGGGTCCCCACAATTATTGGTACAACTACCACCTTTTTCATCGACCACAACTGCTTAACCTCCCAAGCTAACCTGTCATATATATCGACTATTATTATTATTATTATTATTATTATTATTATTATTATTATTATTATTATTATTATTATTATTATTGTTGTTGTTGTTGTTGTTGTTGTTGTTATTATTATTACTATTATTATTATTATAATTATTATTATTATTATTATTATTATTATTATTATTATTATTATTATTATTATTATCATTATTATTGAGTGCATGCCATCAAAGTGACACTGGGGTAAAATATACGAAGCCCAATATACCCATCATGACTACCCGTCTGATAAAGGTACACCAGGCACATGCATCACAACCATATGTGCGCGACATGGTGATCTCATATCAAGATAAACAGCACATGACCTTGCAGGTGAGGCCCAGTTAGAAATTTTCTTCAGGTTGAGTAGCCCATCGCGCTCAAAAGGTCCCTGAATAAGGGTTGTTTAAGGATGTTGAAAGAACCACCCATGTTTCCAGAGGTGAATTATTCAAACCCCAAAGAATCCCTCTCAACACATGGCTATGATGCTCCCCAACTACTTCTGCTCGTGATCAGAGATGCACATATTGTCAGCCACTAAGGGACATGTTCAACTGGTTACGGTCAAACAACTGACAAGCAAATCTGTGGTATTGAGCAGAATATTTGCTGTAGCCCATCTTTTATACCAAGACAAAACAATGTACATGATAACACTTCCAATCAGTTAAGATCAGAAGCCATGAGAGCCACTGCCTGGTACTGCATCAGGGCATTTGGTATTGCTATTTTTTATTATATTATTATTATTATTATTATTATTATTATTATTATTATTATTATTATTATTATTATTATTATTATTATTATTATTATTTCATGTTAATTCTTCTCATCACTCGTCAAATAGTTAAGTAGTAATCCTATAAGATTATATAAAAATTTATAATTAAAAATTATATGAATTTTGTAAAATTACACTTAAATAAAATTTCATGGACATTTATATTAATAAAGTGACTGTTTTTTCATAATATGAGGAGAATTATTTCTTGATATCTATAAAGCTTTTCGTTTTCTTTTTCTTTCTTGAATTTGAACTCATTATAAATATTTCTTTACGATTTATATTATTTCCAATTTTACATTCTGCTCTTAATTTAAAAGTAATAATTCTTTAATTTTATTAATTTATTTCATATGTCCGCGTTGATTCATTAATTTCGGACTTCATTTCATCATTCAGTTTTTGTTTTTTTTTCAACTTTGATATCCGCTTCCATATTTATCATATTACAAGTATATTTGATTCATTGGATTGTAATTTTGATTTAGTTTATATTATATATTTCATTTCATTATCCAACTTAGATTTTCTTTCTAGATTTTTCGCTTTTCAAATTTAATTTCTTTGCAGGAATCTTGATGATTTGTCAGATTCTTATAACAGTGTATGAAGAACCTGTCACTCATAACACTCTATCTCAGCTAAAGGTGAAGTGATATATGAGTATAGCAGGATTGTTGCTAAAATGGTGATAGGTACTTAAAGATTCTTTTTAGTGTAGGTTAAAATATATAGTGATGAGTCGTCACATGAGAATGAAAACGCATGCCGTAGGTCGAAGATATGTTGAATAGAAAATTTTTTACGGCGATCTGGCAGAAACGTTAGCACGCCGGGCGAAATGCGTAGCCGTATTTCGTCAGCCGTTACGTTCTGAGTTCAAATTCCGCCGAGGTCGACTTTGCCTTTCATCCATTTCAGGGTCGATTAAATAAGTACCAGTTACGCACTGGGGTCGATGTAATCGAATTAATCCGTCTGCCTGTCCTTTGACTGTCATTTGACTGTGGTCATGCTGAAGCACTGTCTTTAGTTGAGAAAATCGAACCCAGGAATTATTCTTTGTAAGCCTAGTACTTATTCTATAGGTCTCTTTTGCCGAACCGCTAATTTACGGGACGTAAACACACTAGCATCGGTTGTCAAGTGATGTTGCCGGGACAAACACAGACACACACACACCACTATATATATATATATATATATATATATATATATATATATATATATATATGTGTGTGTGTGTGTGTGTGTGTGTGTGTGTGTGTGTGTTTGTGTGTGTATACGACGGGCTTCTTTCAGTTTTCCGTCTACCATATCCACTCACAAGACTTTGGTCGGCCCGGGGCTATAGCAGAAGACACTTGCCCAAGATGCCACGCAGTGGGACTGAACCCGGAACCATGTGGTTGGTTAGCAAGCTAATTACCACACAGCCACTCCTAGGCCTATGGTCTCTGAAATAACTTTACATGACAGAGACATAGCTGGGAGATCAGAGAGTCTGTCCCTGTCGAAATTCTAGTCTCTGCATTGAAAGATCACAGCTTCCATAATATTGACATGCGATTAGAATGGAGCTGGAAATAATCACAAGATGGAACCTTCAGGCCGAAGCAGCGGACCTAGTGTAGATTTTAGACCAAAAATGAAATGGTTGGTTAATATCTGTAGTCTTACCGGATCATGTTTGCAAACCCGAAAGAAAGAATAACGGTGATTGCTTCTGACAGGACTCTATAGAGGAGGTGCCTGACTCTACTCGCCTCGACAATCCAAGATGGATAAAGTAGTTAGAGAATGGAGATTTTGTTTCGGTTTAATCGGAAAATTAACAACCAACAAAAGAATGGATTTTAAGTGCTTTATTTCTATTGATAGGTTATTGATTAGATATCTCTAAATTATGACAATTTAATGGCGGATTTCAAAGACAATTAAGCAGAGTTCTACATCTAAAATAGATGAGACATGTAATTCCTGATAAGGAAGAAAATCTAGGTCTAAGAGAATTATGATTTTAGAAAATTAAATATAATATATATATATCGCTATCTCACTGAATATATTTACACGCGGGAAGAAAAATCAATTTAATTTATTCGTTTTGATATTATATCAGGAAGAGATATGATAGGAATGAGAATGGTTGTTATATATGAGTAGGGTATTAAGTACGCAAATGTCACTTTCATAAGGGAATAGGTATCGTTAAATACAGGCTGAAACGAAAATTATTCCTTTTATTAATAATTTTAAGAGAAGGTTTTATATGTGTTGCAATGATTAATGTTTACCTGTATAGTTTTATATTTATATTCGCAACACTAAATTCTACAATGAAATAAGTTCTGCAATAAATTTTTGCTAAACTGCCATTATTTATTCACAGTTGTTAGGCAATCTGGTGGAGAAAATACTGATCGGTGAAACTAGCAGATGCTGTAGAAATGCGGCACTAAGTTTATATTATTATATTAAACGTAGTATAATTGACCTCATAGACCGAATTGATTATATTTCTGAAGAGAAAATGAAAGTAAGAGATGCTCTATGAAGAGAATAAGTAGAAAAACGAAGGGGAAGATCTTAAATATAAAGAAATAGGATTACGGTATCAGAGAAAAGGTCAACTTAGAAATTTTTAAAAAGTAGACAACTGGTCGAGCGTTACATATTGCAATCATATGGCTGTGGTAAGAAGCTGCTTCCCAAACACATGGTTCCCAGTTCAGTCCCACTGCCGGGTACATTCGACAAGTGTCTTCTATTATAGCCTCGGAGTGGATTTGGTAGACGGAAACTGGAAGTACTGTGGGTATCATTTTGTATAATGTAGAATATTTTTGTATCCAAATTGGATTAACAACTTACTATTTTTCTCTCTAGTGTTTATATATGCCATACTATTTCATTTCCTTCTGGTGCTACACAAAATTACTTTCATAGGTTTACATATATTTACTGACAAGTAACGTATTGTAATATGACACTGATATTTTACCAAGTTTAGTTTCATTAGTTAAAACCTATTTTACATGCAATATTTATTTATAGTATTTAAGGTATGCTCTTTCTTATAAACTTTTCCAGAGCTGCTTAAATATTCTCGAAAGCTGAGGCATTAGCCAATGAGATTTGAAATAATTTTCTAGAAATATTTCATAATAATTCCTTTATCTTAGCTTAGCTTTATGCATCATCGCCAAATGCCTGCTTAATCTTTTGCATGGTTTGAGCTTGGGTATCACCAGGCATTTGGTAAAATCTCTGTTCGATGCGTTCAGCGAAAGTCATAAATCAGAGGAGAGAACATTCAACATCTATATCTTTGTTCAAAAACTATACACACGAATAATAATATAAATTGTCATATTTCTTTGTAGTTAAAAGTACATATCTGGCAGAAATATTTACTGCAGTATGCTTAATAAAACACTCGTAAATTGTAACAGGTATTATGTTTAAAAAGCATCATGAGAGTATTAAAAGTAAAACAAAAATTTTATTAGTTTTCTTTTCTCGTCTGTAAAGATGCAAATGACAACAGGATATATTTTAATGATATCTGCTAACTCAATCATGTGTCTTTACTCAGGTACATTGTCTTTCAAGTACACTACTAACATATCATAAAATACAGGAATTTAATGAATAGTAAACCATCGCTAATTTCAGAAAAATTGTCATAATACTTAATGAAAACCACTATTCCATTTTTTTCCTATCACTTAAAACATGTTTTCATAATTAAAGCACAATTTACTTTACAAAACTTGATTTCAATTAATAGAAATAATAATGGCGTTTTCTTGGTAACATAACGAAAATAATTTCGTTTCATTTTCCAAAATGCTGCGTGGTACTACTTGCATTGTAACTCAAAACATCATCGCTGTGTGTATATATATATGGTATATATATATATATATATATATATATATATATATATATATATATATATATATATATATATATATATATTATAATATATATACATACATACATACATACATACATACATACATACATACATACATACATGTGTGCATGTGCGTATATGCACGCATGCGCACCATATATATAGAAGAGTGGAGGTAAAAAGCATATATATATAAATATGTATGTATGTACGTATATATATATATATATATATATATATACATACATACATACATACATACATATGTGTGTGTGTGTATGTTTGTGTCTATGTCTGTGTGTCTGTGTTTCTACGTTTGTTCTACCACCATCATCGCTTGACAAACGTTGCTGGTGTATGCGTCGCCGTAATTTAGCGATTCGTTAAAATAGAACGATACAATAAAAACGATACAATAAAAACCTTGTACAAAAGTCTTCACGCCGGTAGGTTGCGCCAGTTCCCGGCTGTTACTCTAGGAAATAGATATTGAACGCGCCCTCCTCTGATGTATGATTTTCACTGAACGTGTCGAGCAGAGAGTTTACCAAATGCTTGGTGATACCCAGGCTCAAACTGCACAAGATTAAGCAGGCATTTGGCGATGATGCATAAGGCTAAGCTAAACCTCATCAAACATTGCTGAACCTCAGTGGACAGCGAGGCACTCTCGCGGAGGCGAAACGAGCAGCCGATCGAGAAGGTTGGGTGCATAGTCATGGAAGACAATCGTGTAATACTCTAGGAAATTCAACAAAAAGTAGGAAGAAATCCATTCCATTTAAATGGAAGATTTGCACCTGAGAAGCGTAAATGCATATGTGTGTGTGTGTGAGAGAGAGAGAGAGTGAGCGTGGGTGCGTGTGTGTGTGTGAGAGAGTGAGCGTGTGTGCGTGTGTGTGTGTGTACATGTTATCTCAACGCATTTTTATAACCTGCCATATCAGGAATCCAGGATAAAAAAGTGTTTGCCGCAAATGAGAGTCAAGCTTCTTTGGACAGTATCTATCCCAGCAATTGCTTTTCAGATCATCAACAAGCTTAACTTTAAAGCTTGAATCAAATCACTTCTGCAATATGGCATAGAGGCCTGCAAAACACCGGAAACACCCACAGTCTTCGACAACACTCCCGTTTATGATTTTCTTGTGGACTTCATTTTTTACAAATAGCAATAAACGGGTAAAGGTAGGCGAAAATACATTCTAGCTTATAGCTTTTTCATCTCCAAAATGATAAATTTTAATTGAAAGTGATATGAAAAGACAAAACCATTCCACTTGTCAGCTACATGTAAACGTTGAAGGCTGCAGCGTATATCGCGTTGATCCAGCTTTGTGAGAGAGAGATATATATTGCACAATTTATTCTGACTTCCTATTCAGATGCGATATTAGATTTAGTGACTTCGTGAAAGCGGATTAGCTAGTGCTGAGCACGTATTTATTAGATTGTAGAGTAGCACTGATTGAAACGGAGAATGATTTCCTGAAAAGATGATAAATACCGATGAGGTTGAATTTAGAGTAACAAGCCACTAAAAACACGCCAAATTGATGATGTTACGTTAAGAATTCTGTATTATGATGTAAAAAATACAACTGTATTAGATGCGTCAAAGAATATAATCCATGTTCACCGTGGACACAGCGAAAACAATGTGACATACCACAGATCGTCAAAACGTCCGTCACATACTAGCATATACGAGTGGAGCTGCAGTGTATCTGAATATCTAATGATAAACTACTAATAAATTAACTGTAAATTTGTTAAAATGTAAAGTGCAGATGTTTAAGCATCATACGAGAATGAATTTACAAGCCAGCAAGATTTTCCGAATTAAAATCAAGCCAATATGGGGTTTCCGGATTAACATTTATTTCTTTGATAACTGTCAATATATTGCAATATTTAGTTGCCATTTATCATTCTGTGTTCAGCCAAATAATCCTCGATATACTTAGCCTTGAGCCAATAGGAGACATAATTCTTTTGTTAATGTATTAAGGTATTAAGCACAAATTGTTGTATATTTAAGCTGATAGTCTATAGTTGTTCATTTTCTAAACATATTTATGTATGGACACACCCACACACCTACACTCACACGCATATACATACACACACACCTATATATATATATACATACATACATATAATATAAACATACTATATACATACAGATGTATATATATATAATATATATATACATATTATATATATATATATATATATATATATCTATATATATATATATATATATATATATATATAGATAAGAAAGTTTTGTTTGGTAAAGCACGTGGGTGAATATATAAGAAAATAGTAAAGTGTGAAAAAACGACCAGAAGGCTTAAATGTTAAAAAATATATATTTGTGTCAAAATGTCTGGAGAATATTGGAAAAATTTTTTTTTCTTTTTTTTCCCTTTCCTTAAAATGACATAATTTTAAATTTTTTAAAGAAATTACCGGTTTCGCGTGTAGCTTTTCAATTTCTTGTGACGTTATGTTTATATTGCATGGAATTATCGTTGTTTTTATTCCAGGAGATTTCTAAATAAGGGGAGGTAGTGAGTGATTTTTGTCCGGTGTAGGGGAGATAATCGCTTAAAAATTTTTTTCCCTTTCCTTGTTAATTTCTCTGTGTCAGTATGTTCGGATGGTTGAGTCTGTGTTTGTACTTTTCAATGAAGAATGTTTCCTTGTCAGTCTCATTTGTGTTGATGATCCGAAAGCACATGGTAAAATGGGAAGATTAAAAATTGTGGCAGTAGTTGCGTTTGCTTTGTGCATTTCTCAATGTTGCTCACTAAAAGGTATCATTCTATATTCTGGGAATGCAATCTGTTGTCGATGCAGTGTGCATCTGCGCCTGAGTGATAGTCCCGTGGAACCCACGTAGTCTTGGTGGCAGCCCGAGCATTTAATAACATAATTATGTTTTTCAAGGCACAAGTAAAGTTAGATTTGATCTTAAATTTCTGTCCCTCTTTAAAGAAGAATTCTGATCCTTCCATAGGTTAGGAAATGTTGGCACAGTTCGATCTACCACATTTTTTTTACTTTTGCATCCGTAATTTTAGAAGACAATTTTGCCTTTGTGAGAATCTTTTTAAGTGATTTAGGCTGTGTTTGTAGCTTTTAGATTTGGTTATTTTGTATGTTAGAATTTCCTTTAATTTTGGGTTTTTATGAAGTATTGGTAATCTGGATGATGATGGTGAAGGCTTCTTTGTTTCTGGGGGTTGTATGTAGATATGTAAGGTAGTATTTTCGGGGAAGGTGTGTTGTTGTGTTGAACTTTTCTTAAAGTTTCTATGTTGATTTTGTTGCACGTCTGATCCCATCCTCTATGAGTTGAGCTGGGTAATGTCTGTCAATTAGGGTGGTTTTTGATGTTCTTGCAGTCTAAAGTTCCTGGTATGGTATTTTGTTCTGACACTATTGTGCATATCCTTCTTGCAAGGTTGAAGGGGATGTTTGTTTTAGTGTGTCTTGGGTGGCAATGAATTAAAAGAAGGTATTGTTTGGCGTCTGTGGCTTTGTAAAAATGTCTGTTTCTATTTTAAGGTTAATTTTTTTAATTAGTATATCCAAGAACGGGAGCTCCTTTTGGTTGTATTTCATTGTGAACTGTATATTTGGGTTATCCACGAAGTTATAAATCGGATGTTCTTAAACAGGGTTGACATCGCTAGTGAAAATGCGCTTTGCATGATTATATATATATATATATTCACACTAAACCCTTCTTAGTTTCTCTCTCTGTTATTTCTGTGTTCCTTTCTGTTCAAGAGAGTAGACTCGAAAGGTAAAAGACTTTATCACCTTCTCTAGATTACTCTTTTACTCTTTTACTTGTTTCAGTCATTTGACTGCGGCCATGCTGGAGCACACGCCTTTAATCGAGCAACTCGACCCGGGACTTATTGTTTTTGTAAGCCCAGTACTTATTCTATCGGTCTCTTTTGCCGAACCGCTAAGTAACGGGGACGTAAACACACCAGCATCGTTGGTCAAGCAATGCTAGGGGGATAAACACAGACACAAACACACACACGCATATATAATATATATATATTAATATTATATATATAATTATATATATATAATATATATCTATATACATATATACGACGGGTTTCTTTCAGTTTCCGTCTACCAAATCCACTCACAAGGAATTGGTCGCCCGGGGCTATAGTAGAAGACACTTGCCCAAGATGCCCACGCAGTGGGACTGAACCCGGAACATGTGGTTGGTTAGCAAGCTACTTACCACACAGCCACTCCTGCGCCTGGAATATATATATTCTCTTCCTTTTAGTTTTTCTGTAAATTTCAACTATATATATATCTATATATATATATATATATATTATTCAATTTTAGATGCGGCAGAATTGTAAGCACGCCGAGTGAAATGATGTAGTGGTGTTCATCCTTATTCACATTCTGAGTATAAATCCCGCCGAAGTTGACTTTGCTTTCAATCCTTTCGGAGAGGATAAATTATGTCACGGAAGAGTACTGGGGTTAGTACCACCATTCGAAATTGCTTG
>NW_021836263.1:0-2500 GCF_006345805.1 Octopus sinensis
ATGTATGTATGTATGTGTTGTATGTATGTATTATGTATGTATGTATGTATGCATGCATGCATGTGTATATACGTATGTATGTGTGTGTGTATGCATGCATGTATGCATGCATGTATGCATGTATGTATGTATGTATGTATGTATGTATGTATGTATGTATGTATGTATGTATTACAAAGCCTCCTTAGGTGGAATTTTCACTTCGGCATTCTACTGGAGGTTAGTATTGATTTTTATTGCTGTAAATCCTTATGTAAATCCTTACAGTCCTTTATCGTTGTCTTAAATTATTTTTGCAGCCATTGTGGCCAATAAAGGAAGAATTATTATTGTTGCTCTTGTTGTTATTGTTATATGAGTGGCAAGTTGGCAGAATCATCAGAACGTAGGAAATAATACTTTGCAATGTTTCTTCAGGTTCTTTATGTCTAAATCAAATACAGCTGCGGTCAAATTTGTGGCAGTCAACTTCCCCACTCCTTACCAAACTGCTGGCCTTGTGCCACAATTTCAAAAACTTATGATTATCATTATTGTTGTACAGGAGGCGAGCTTAGAAAAAAATGCTTGGCAATTTTTCTGACGGCTCTTTATGTTCTGAGTTCAAATTACGCCGAAGTTGACTTTGCCTTTGATCTTTTCAGAATCGACAAAATAAGTAACAGTTGAGTACTGGAGACGATGTAATCCCAAATTTCAGGTTTTGTGCCTATAGTAGAAAGGTTATCATTATTATGTGAACAGCTTGCACTGTGATTCACATTCTTCATCAACTGACGATTAGAAACTAAAAATAACAGCACCTCTCGTGGTACGGATCAGCATTAATTCTACAAGCGAATGTAGTATTTTTGGTGGGGTGATGCTTTTTCTTTTCGTGATATATATAGCTACTATTTTATTAAGATGTAACCACATAGCAACTAGATGTAGATTTATCCATTGCTCCTAGTCATATTTTTTTTCTTTCATATTCATATTTATACTGGAGTATATGAAGTATTTTCTGTTCCTATCTTCAGTTCTCATATCATTGTACCACTCTGTAACCCAAGACCCTAGACAACAAAGTAGGACGTAGTGGCTCGAACTGTACACACATGACGTCCCACCTTTACTGAAAGAATCACACGCAGCCAACCTTATACTTCACATTTTCCCCTAGCTCTCTGCACACACGCACACATACACACATTTATATATATATATATATATATGAAACTACGACGTTTCTTTTTACGATGACGAGGGTTCCAGTTGTTCCAAGCAACGAAACAGCCTGCTCGTGAAATTAACATGTAAGTGGCTGAAAACCCCATAGACACGCGTAACCTTAACGTACCCTTAACCAAGGGGATTCATCGTGACACAGAGTGTGACAAGGCTGGCTCTTTTAAATACAGGTACCACACATTTTTGCCGGCTGAGTGAACTTGAGGAAAAGTAATTAAAGTGTCTTGCTCAAGGGTACAACGCGCAGCCTGCAATTGAATACTCTAACCACCAAGCCCTCATCTACCCATCCATCCATCCATCCATCCATCCATCCATACATAATTACATACATACATACATACATACATACATACATACATACATACATATATATATATTATTGTATTCTGGGGAGAATTTACTTATTTATTTATTTATTATAAATAAGTAAATGAGTGGAATCAGACCGGTGAATAAAATAATAAGTCACTAAAATGAATGACTTTCCCCAGACAATAAAATATGCTTCAACACACGAATTCACATAAAGAATCGTGCAAACCAAATACAAAAACGATACATACATATATATATATATTAATATATATATATATATATTATATATATATATAACATATATATACACACACAGCTTATACATATATACATACACTTACACACACACATACATAGATACAAGAGAGAGAGAGAGAGAGAGAGAGAGAAAGGTAGATACAAACGGGGTAAAAACGCTGACCAGGCGCTCTTATTCATTCACTCTTTTCCACAATTTGTAGCAACAATGGATGGGGATCTTTAAGAGAATTGTAAAGGAAACAGAAGTCGAAACCAGCCACGGACGTAACGTGGTCTTTGATTTAGAGTATGGTCCTGGGTAATACATGTGCCCACTCACACATATAAATCCTCATAAATGCGTACACACATGCACACACACAAACACACACACACACACACACACAGATATAAGTGCAGGCATAGCATATGGGCGCAGGTGAGATATGGGGCAGGAGTAGTTGTGTAGTAAGTTTGCTTCTCAACTGCAAGGTTTCGTGTTCAATTCCACTTCGTGCACCATGGGCGAGTGACTTCTAGTAAAACCTTGCGTGTGGATCTTGTAGAACGAAACCGAAAGAAGTCTGTCGCACATACGTGTGCGTGTGTGTGTCCCAGTACCACTTGATAACCACTGTTGGTGTGTTTATGTCCTCGTCACATAGCGCTCCGGCAAAAAAAGACCGATAGAATAAGTATCACTCGTTTA
>NW_021836263.1:7500-15000 GCF_006345805.1 Octopus sinensis
CAGCATGGCCGCATTCAAATGACTGAAACAAGTAAAAGAGTAAATGAGTAAGAGTATCGGCTAAAATAAAGAAAACACTCGACATTAAAGAAGAAAGATTGACAAGCAATTACGGAGTTAAGGAATACATTTATAAGATGCTATATATATAATTTCAAATTTTAGCACTAGGCCTGCAAGTTCTTTGGAAGAGGTAGGTTGATTGCATCGACCGCGAGAGGATGGAAGACAAAGTCGACCAGGTGAAATTTGAACTCAGCGACTAAACACAGACGAAACGTCACTAAGCGTTTTGCCTGGCCTGTTAACGATTCTGCCATCTTGCCGCCTTTGAAATGTGACACATATTGACAAGGTGTAAAGGTGCTTTAGATATTCAATGAATGTCATATTATGATGTATATTATAGTATGCCTCTTAAAGCAATAATTCGCCAAATCATATTAGCAAACATATTACCAGCGCATATATTACTGAATGTTTGAAACAGCTGTAAAGCTTATTTACATCATGCAAATATATGCAACATATTATATATACATTGCTTTTGGCCCATAATCGTTTGACCATCTCTCCTCATATTTTATGTGAGTGTGTATGTATGTATGTATGTATGTATGTATGTATGTATGTATGTATGTTATGTATGTAGTTGTATATATATATATATATATATATATATAAATATATACTTTATATATATATATATATATACATATACATATATATACATATATATTATATATATATATATATATATATATATATATATATATATATATATATATAGATTGTGTATGTGAAGGCGCATGGCTCAGTGGTGAGAGCGCCGAGCTTCACGATCGTGAGGTTGTGGAGTTCGAATCCAGGACCGGCTGCGGTGTTGTGTTTCTTGAGCAAGACACTTTTTATTTCACGTTGCTCTCCAGTTCACTAAGCTGTAGAAATGGGTTGCGACGTCGCAGGTTCCAAGCTGCATCGGCCCTTTCTACCTTTCCCTTGGAGGCCGGTATGCATGGGTGACTGCTGGTCTTCCATAAGCAAGCTTGCCCGGACTTGTGCCTGGGAGGGTAACTTTCTAGGGGCAATCCCATGGTCAGTCATGACTGAAGGGGATCTCAGCATATAAATATTGTGTGTGTGTGTGTGTGCGCGTGCGTGTGTGTGTGTGCATGTGTATGCGTGTATGTGTGGGGAGGAGAAGGGGCTGTATGCATATCTCTATCCTTGTCCAATGAAAAAAAAATATAATATCCCTCGAAATGAAATGTCATAGGAAGATATTTAGCATACCATGCAATGAACGCTGGACGGAGCAGAGTGTTCGAGAACAAATTGTTGGGATGCCTGCGAATTGCGACACTATTCTGTCAATTGTTGAAAAATGAAGATTGAAATATAACGACATAACACAACACCACAATGATCTATCACTACCGGTAAAACAGGTCCGCGTGCGCATATGTATATGCGTGTGAAGTAGAAGAAGTAGAAAGGTTTTCGAAATATGCTGATCTAAACGTAAATATATCAAGAATACATATTTCTTTACTACCCACAAAGAGCTAAGCACAGAGGGGAGAAACAAGGACAGACAAACGGATTTAAGTCGATTACATCGCCCCCAGTGCGTAACTGGTAATTAATTTATCGACCCCGAAAGGATGAAAGGCAAAGTCGACCTCGGCGGAATTTGAACTCAGAACGTAACGGCAGACAAAATACCTATTTCTTTATTACCCACAAGGGGCTAAACACAGAGGGGACAAACAAGGACAGACAAACGGATTAAGTCGATTAGATCGACCATGTGCGCATCTGGTCCTTAATTTATCGACCCCGAAAGGATGAAAGGCAAAGTCGACCTCGGCGGAATTTGAACTCAGAACGTAGCGGCAGACGAAATACCTCTAAGCATTTTGCCCGGCCTGCTAACGGTTCTGCCAGCTCGCCGTGGACGCGGTAGATTGCTGCAGCTCGTCCCCCATCAGAGATGTCCTGGATCTCCACCTTTGGAAGAGCTTATATAATTAGAAATGTACTTTTTCTTTGGAGCCTTTTGTATAAGTTTGCCAATTAACATGAAGAAAGAAAGAACAATAAAACCGTGTATCTTATATCCACTCTGTGCCATAAAATATAATAACTGCTTGAAATTTAGGTTCAAGACCATTAGTTTTAAGCGATCGACATCACTGCTTCACTGATACTTTAGCAACCCTGACCGGATTAAAAGCAAAGTTAACATCGGCAAAATGCCGGGGCTGATATCGCCAGGCGTTTACGTTGATGATCGAACGATTCTGCCAATTCATCGCCCTTAGAATAATAATTTCTGATATTGGCACAAGATTGCAAAAATATCGTTGGGGTAGTGCCATTGTCGATTAGATCGAACCCGATACTTATTTTAAAATTATTTATTTGTTGAGCACGGAAAGCAGAAAGGAAAAATTGCCTTTGGTAGGATTTGAACTCGGATGGTAAAGGTACGCTAATAAAACTCGCAAAGTATGCTTTCGATACTCTACTGATTCTAAGAGTTCACCACCCTTTTGCTGCTTAATAATTATGGTAAATAGACTATTAGATAACATCTTAGTTGCATTTTTGTAAAAGAGACAATTGAAAACTGAATAGATTTTTCTGAAAAGTTATCTGGTTTGTTGGAAAAAGAGAGGTGGGGGGGGGCAAATATGACTTGGAAAGAGCATGACTCAGAAAGATGGGGAGAGAGATAAAGCGTTCACGCGAGAGAGAGAGAGAGAGAGAGAAAGGGGGAGGGAGAGAGAAAGAAAGAAAAAGGGAGAGAGAGTGAGAGAGGGATGCGTATACATGATTGTGACTGAGATAGAGAGCGATGTGTATGTGTGTGTGCGTGCGGATCTACACACATGCATACGAAGGCTCGCATACACATTCGAACACATTCACACACACACACACACCACACACACAAACACGCACTTAAACGTGTGCACTCATAAACACACACACACACACACACACACACAGGGAGATAAACAAATGTAGAAACCTCTTAATTAAGCCGTACAAGTCCTTGTAAATTCCGACTTCTATTTATGGAATTGTTTTGCTCAAGAGTTATAATTATCAAGTGAATGGCAACGTCATTAAAGGTTGACTCTCCTCCACAATCAATCCTAATTACAAAAATGTTGGCCATTGTAGAACCGAATCCCATAGTGTCTTGGCGTCACGGCCGGCTGAGGATGATAATGAGTATATTGGTGGCAGTTGTTGTGATGGTCATGGTGGCTGGAGTGGTATTGGTGCCGGTGCTGCTGGTATTGGCTATAACGGTTATGATGACGCTTGGGATGAGGATGTTAGGGGGGTGGGGTGGTAACAGAGGCACTCTCGTTGATGATGATGATGATGGTGCTGGTGACGGTGATGGCGGCGGCGGTGGCGGAGGCCCTGGTGGTGGTGGTTGTGGTGGAGGTGGTGGTGGCGGGGACAAAGCTGGTAATGATGCCGGTCATGATGATAGTGATAACACTATTGGGGTTAATGGTGAAAATAATTTCAGTAGTAGTAGTAGTAGTAGTAGTAGTAGTAGTAGTAGTAGTAGTAGTAGTAGTAGTAGTAGTAGCAGCAGCAGCAGCAGCAGCAGCAGATGAAGCTAATGTGAATGTTTCAAAGAAGAAGAAAAAAGAAAAAAAAATTCAAACAGGACGCGGTAGACTGGATCGAGGCAGAAGTGGACCCAACTGGACTTGACTGGACTGGATTACTAACGAAGGTAATTTCTCTCTCTTTTCTTTCTTTCTTTCTTTCCTTCTTTCTTTCTTTCTAAACTAAAGAGTAATCAATATTCCTTTCATGAAGATGTCAATATAGCGTAATCAGTAAAGTTAACTTATGCTCGAGGGTGGAGTCGGCGGAGGGTGGTTTTGTTATAAGTCTTCAGCGCGTGGAGCTGACGGAGATGGTTTCGTCCTGTTTAACATCTGAGATTTCCTTTTACTTTCACTTTCAGCGCAGTCAGCATTACTCTGTATTTTGTCTAGAACAAAATTACTTAGATATAGATACAGATATCATACGTTGTCTATAAGATGCGATGGTGATGACTGGGACAGTTGAACATCAGATAAATATATGCCTTTGCGGTATTTACTTGTGGACTGACTAGGGTTCCAAGTTCAAATTCAACTAGAGACTGATATGATTTATATTCGGCGACCAGTTATATTGATTCGAATATATCTATTCACTACAAAAATGTCTTCCTGCTGTAATTTAGCAGATCGAAAAGTGCCACTTGCCATGTATTGATGTTATAAGTGCTGACATGATTTTAAATCAGTCTACGGTCGGATTTGATTTTTTTCCTTAACATGGGTCCCTTGAAATAAGTAGACATGGGTTCCTTAAAATAAGTAGAACTTTTTCCCTAGCGTAGAACACATAGTCTGTATACTTCCTGGTGGTGATAGTGCTGGTGGTGGGACAGGTTCTTATGTTATTCTTACGAAAGGAAAGAGAAGTAAGTTGAGTTAGCAAACCAGGGAAATGTGGATCATTACACGTTAGTTTTTCAGAACTGTGATTTATCCTGGACAGTTAAAGCCATACTAGAGCTCGAAGCCAAAAGCTATTTTTCAAATGAATAAAAAAAAAAACTACATCTATTTAAGCGTTTGCTCATTATGGTTTTATGTACTCTGCATTGTTATCCTTTCTGTAATATTCCAAACTTTATTGATCTATTCTTTATGACTCGAAACCCTTTTCACTTAATCGAATTTAGACCCATAACTTTGACAGGATCAATAACAGCTTTATTCCTAACAACTGGCCTAACTTCAGTTGTTTGGAATAATTGAAGTTTAAGTTGATTAACGAAGACAGTGATAAAGAAATAAATAAATGATGGATTACTCTAAAAAGTGAAAGTAAAAAGCTGATAGGCTCAATTCCAAATAACGACTAAAAGGTAATTCTCTAAGAGTATAAGGAGAAATCAACGAGATAGGGCCAAGAAAATTGAAATTATTTATAAACGA
This sequence comes from Octopus sinensis, assembly GCF_006345805.1. Classification (NCBI taxonomy): domain Eukaryota; kingdom Metazoa; phylum Mollusca; class Cephalopoda; order Octopoda; family Octopodidae; genus Octopus; species Octopus sinensis. Next base: position 12,534 of record NW_021836263.1, read on the forward strand.
AACATCTGCGGTCAAAGAAGATCTCATATTTGTCCATGTATATCTAGACACCGATAAGATTTTTTTAAATTAAAATTGGCAGTAACCGATGCTTACAAGTTCTCTTTTTCCTCACCAACATTGTTTATCCAAAAGGAACATTGTCGATTTATGTATCGAGTACTTGGTACCAATGTCGCCGCAAGAATTGCTGCCACAATGCGAAGAACATGGACAAATACCACAAAGCATCATGCATGACATTCTGAAACTACTGCCAAAGCCACCGTTCTTGATCGGTATATTCTATCGAGCTCGAAATGATGAAAGACAAATTTGAACTCGGTGGGATTTGAACTCAGAGCACAGAAAGTCGGAGCAAATGTCGTGAGGCATTCTACCCGACACCCTAACGATTCTGCCAAGTTCCTGCCCTAAAGTTAGTTAATATCTGACATAAAATGCAACTTTTGATGATACAAAATAACAGATGTCTGATTTTTTTTCAAACTAGATATGAAATGCATATTATTTAACAATGGTACAAGATTATAAATTTTGTGTTAGAGGCGTCTTCTTTATTTCCGATCCACTTTATATTATATATCGGTCAGTCTTTGGACTGTTCCATCGCTAAATCACTTTTTTCTTTGGAAAAAAAAAGGATTGTTATGATCTAAAACCTTCATGAAGAAGGGATGATGTGGTTTATTACGACTTTATTCACAGTGCATTATGACCAATTTAGAGAGTGAGAAACGGAAGGAGGGAGAGAGAGAAGGAAAGAAAGACAGAAAGAAAGAAACAGACAAAAAAGAAGAATTTTATCGAGGGCGATCTGGCAGAATCATTAGCACGCCGAGCAAAATGCGTAGCCGTATTTCGTCTGCCGTTACGTTCTGAGTTCAAATTCCGCCGAGATCGACTTTGCCTTTCATCCTTTCGGGGTCGATAAATTAAGTACCAGTGACGCACTGAGGTCGATATAATCGATTTAATCCCTTTGTCTGTCCTTGTTTGTCCCCTCTGTATTTAGCCCCTTGTGGGTAGTAAAGAAATAGGTATTTTATCGAGTTTGAAAGCTGACTTTACAATTCTTTAATTTGAGGATTCTACCTATCAACAATCTTCACTTTCCCTTAAAAACAGTTAGGTCACGTCGAGTAATGTAGCTATAGATAGATGATACCTGATAGATAAAAACAAAAGAAAACCCGGATGGTTTATATATTTACTCAATTAAAGTTTTCCTACTGCCAAACTACAACAACACCAAATATTAGTGACGGCAATTTAACATGCAGTTAAGAGCAAATGTGTATTGTCTAACGTAATACTGGCCATAATGTTTCAATCTTGAATACTGGATGTTACACAAACATTTTAATCGTTGTTGAGATTATTAAAATAACACCAATTTCATGGCCAGAAAGTATTATACGAACATTTATTAAATTAAACAATTATTGCCTTTTGTTTCCGTTTTTATACTCTGCCCTCTAGTGCGTATTAGTAATAAATCAATGAACACAAAAAGTGAAGAACTAATTCATCTAATTTGGCAGACTTTATTTTATATCATCATCATCATCATCATCATCATCATCATCATCATCATCATCGTTATCATCATCATCATCATCATCATCATCATCATCATCATCATCATCATCATCATCATCACCATACATCATCATCATCATCGATACCATCGTCATCATTATATTCATCATTGTCATCGTATCATCTTCGTTTCCATCACCGTAGTCGATCTTGTCAATATCTACTTCTACTACTACTACTACTACTACTACTACTACTACTACTACTACTACCACCACACCACCACCACCACCACCACCACCACTACTACTACTACTACTACTACTACTACTACTACTACTGCTGCTGCTGCTGCTGCTATTACTATTACTACTACAACTGCTGTTGTTGTTATTGTTGTTGTTATTTCCTCAAGTCCTGATCGATGGATCACCATTTTAGTCTTCACACTGAACTGAATTTCATTTTTGATTTTTGTTAATATATATTTACTTATTTCTTAGCCATAATTTTGCTGAGGGAGCATAAACCTGTAGCCACACACACTCTGACCGACGCTTCACGCACACGAACGCATACATCGTACTGCACAAACACACACACACACACAGCCACAGGCAATGCAAAGAGAGAATGCAAAGCAAACACAGAAACTGATACAAATACAAATCATAAACACAAATAATGACTGAAAACGACCGAAATGAGTAAGTGTAGGAAACCAGAAACAGACAAGCACACACTCACAGTTGAGTGATGATGATGATGATGATGATGATGATGATGAGGAGGAGGAGGAGGAGAAGGAGGAGGAGGGGAAAGAAGAAGGGAGAGAGGAGGAAGAAAAAATGGTGATGGTGATGATGATGATAATGATGATGATGAGGAGGAGGGGGGGAAAAGAGGAGGGAGAGAGGAGGAAGAG
>NW_021836263.1:20000-27500 GCF_006345805.1 Octopus sinensis
ATACATACATACATACATACAGACAGACAGAGCCAGTTATGATTTCGCATTTTGATGCTTCTCAACGCTCATCAGTGGCTCTCACCGCGCCTAGGGTTAAACTCATCACGCCTTATCAGCTTATAATATTTCTGTTGAAATCATGTACTGATTTCATAAACGGTGAAAGTGAATATTATAAATAATATGGGTGGCTAATTCACAATTTTACAACCTAAAGGCAGAAATATAGACATCACTAAAGTGACAAAGAGCACCATTCAGCACCAGTACTACTAGAAATAAGAATCAAAACAACTCACTAACCACAAAATCATTACCTTAATGAGCTTGTCTCCCTTGTTACCTCATTAAGATAGTGCTTTTGTGGTTATTGAGTTGTTTTGACTCTTATTTCTAGCAATACTTGTGCTGATTGGTGACCTTGTTCACGTCAGTGACTTGTATCATTCAACCACTACCGTGGTTGCATCTTCTCTTAAGTCCACCATTTCGTAAATCGCAGCAGCTTCCAAGCTTCACCACTAATTCAGTTCTCAACTAAATTGCAAACTGTTAATAGTCTTAAAGAGGACACCTCCTCAGCTACACGTTGACATAAATAGTTTGACATAAGTTACATCAAAATATCTGTGACCTCAAGGGGGGCAGTAAGGCAGATATTCATCTTCAATTAACAATTTTTTTTAAATTTTAAATTAAAAATATACTTTTCTTACGCTTAAATGATAGAAAATTGCATGAGAAATTCAGAATCGTTAGTCGCATTGAACAAAAATTAGTGGCAAAACATTTATGAGGAAAAAATGTTACAAAATTTAATGTCTGTAAGTAAGGAATGTCTGCAGGTAAGTCTTTACGTTTTGCGTTCAAATTTCGCCGATGTCGACTTTGACGTACACATTATTTAATAATTTTTTTAAAACTAAACACTGTCAAACTTCCGATACTGATTGAATGTGTCACATAGTACACAGTTTACTCTTAACGTTTTTGACAAAGTTTTGTATTTTAGAAGTTATTTCGTCAGAAGTTACAGGGTGACAATAGACAAATATGTGTTTGATAAGTGCCAATTCACGAAACTCTCAGCTTTTGACTTACTCTCTAACTTCTGCCGATGATATATATATATATACATATTATATATATGTGTAAAAAAATCTCATCACGCAATCGAACCAATGAAAGAGTCTCTACCTCGTCGCTCGACAAGCTAAAAATGGCACCCAAAGTATCCCCCTGCCTAAATCACACGCCCATTGTATGTAATGTCCTAGATTATCCCTAAGAAAAAAAAACGGTTTGCTGAAGGCTGGAATGTCTTTGATGATAGGTTTGCAGTATCAGTGTTAATTTGAGGCTAAATAACAACAGCATTATAGTAAATTTCTATATTAACCCCCGCACGATTTTCACTAAGATTTTTTGCGCGGAATCAAGTTCCCTGACCTCCTAATATGCTGCAAATCTCTTATTTTGGTTCGGAAAAAATGAGATGGGAGGCTCCCCACTCCCCAATCCCGGAATCATTGGAAATTTTTTTTTCGTTGAATGAATTCCTGTAACCTCCTAATATTGCAAAATTAGGTTACTTAAGGTGAGCCTGGTAACTGATGGTTTTGGGGTCTTGTTGATTGTAACTTTTGGTGATCCATGGTGCAACCAACAGCATGATAAAAATCCTTGCCATTAATTTGGTGTGGATGGGTACTATCAAATAATTCAATCACAACATATATTTAAATTAAATGTGAAAAAAATTGAAATATTATCCTCACTTACATGGAAAAATTGAAATATTATCTTTGAGTATTTTATAAGGTAAAACCTTAAATTATTGACATATTATTAATTATCTTATAACAAGCAATGCTTGGAAAAATCATGGATTAGATGGAAAAATGATAACATTAAAAATAATATTGTTAAGATTATAAACCTGGAAAAGTACAGGACAAGTTATTACACCTGTAAAAGTATAGGACAAGCTATTACTTCTAGTAAAGTAAAGAATAAGAAACTTTTTACTTAAAATATTGCAGCTAAAATTAAAATTTGAATATTAAAACTTATTTTCTTATAGTTTACAAATAACGCTATACTTTATTCAAGTAGAATTTGGCTAATTTACTACCTTAAATACAGTAAAAAGTGACTAATTAGACAAACTTACAAATGAGCTGAACAGTTTTGTACAATACATTTAAAAGATGAGAACTGTAAAGAGTGATAAATTAGAAGAACTGGCATTCTTTACTGCAATATTTTAACATTATTTATATTATTTACAATTGACAGATATTTGTCCTCATCATGTTTGTTGTTAACAGAACGTTTCGGCTGATATAACCTCCAACCTTCATCAGGTGTCTTGGGGAAATTTCGAACCAGGGTTCTCATTCCTATGGTATTTTTCGATGTTGTTGTATATGTGCGCAAGCACAAATTTTCCTATTCTTTACTTCACTAGAAGTAATAACTTGTCCTATACTTTTACAGGAGTAATAACATGTTCTGTACCTTTCCAGGTTTATAATCTTAACAATATTACTTTTCATGCTCGCATTTTTCCATGTAATATATATATATATATATTACAAGCAAAGACAATTCGCATTATGATGAACATATTCATGGAATAATTATGCGAATTAGACAAAAAGATTGTCATGCCAGTATGTTAGTATGTATGCATGTAAGTACGTGTGTGTGTTTGTGTGTGATGGGTGTGTGTTTGTGTGTGTGTGAAATAGAGAGAGACAAGGAGACAAAGAGAAAATATTCATATGTAGTATTTCCTTGTGTACACAGTTAGATGTGTGACTACTACTAGTGGAGCTAGAACTCTACCTAGTTTAGTATTGTGTCACGAAGTATTCCACTGATGAATCGTTGTGGATCTGCACTATGAACACCCAGTTGCGAAACCTCTCGTACCAGAGCCCCACTGTCGGTTTTAGTTTAAACTATAGTATATCGTAGTTTTCCGAAATTTCGTGTATGGGTTGAACCTGAAAAAGCAAGGTTCGTAATCACACTACCACGCAAGCGCAAATTCCTTTCTTAAATAAATGTTTTGTGAGTTCAAATTTAAACTTCACTTCAGTGATGTTCTCGCGGTGAGTATTCATCCAGTGTTCCAAAAACTGTGCAGGTGAGTGGCTTAATGTTTAGCGTGTTGCACTTAGGATCGTAAGCTTGTAGTTTCGATTCCTATATCGAGCGATGCGTTGTGCTCATAGAGGAACTCTTTTGTGTGAGACTCTAAGAAACTTCCTACAGTGTCTATGACGTCACTGCCAGTGGCAAAATGGCAACCAGCCAGGGCTTTTTTCATTTTGAGGAATAATTGAAAGTCAGAGGGGGGCTAAGTCTGGCGAATAAGGCAGATGAAGAACAAGTTCGTATCCACAATCATGAATTGTTGCCATGGCAACCACTGAGGTGTGGGCTGGAGCATTGTCGTGATGAAAAAGAACTCCTCTGGTGAGCATTCCTGGCCTTTTTTCTTTGATTGTTTCCTGGGGGCATTACCGTAGCTGAGAATAATACAGCCGTGTCACGGTGTAGAAACCTTTGAGAACCCAAGTTCTTTTGTCACAATGTTGTCTGCTCTTTCATTTAAGATGCCCAGTCCCTCAGCTATCTGGCGACATGATATTCGATGATCTTGCATTATCATACCAAGAGCAAGGTCAATGTTGTCCTCAGTGGTTGCAGTTGGAGGCCTCCCTAGTGTGGGATCATCTTCTACACTCTCCCTGCCACGCTGGAATTCATTTACCCAGCGTTTGACTGTTGCATATGAAGGAGCATTGTCTGTTAAGTTTCTCACCATATCTTCATGAATTTCTGATGGAGACATGCCTTTCAAATGAAAGTACTTTATGACAGTACGATACTCAGTTTTCTCCATTTTCCTTGCAACCTCGACACTTGTTTATTAAAAAATCTGTAACAAACAAAAAATAAATTAAAATATCAGAATCATGAAAATGAGCAAGAATACTCAGAAAAGACTGTACTTACCAGAAAAAATTGTTTCAGCTATATAGCAGCCCCGTTTCTAGGTAAGGCTCAAAACTTTTCATACACCCCTCGTAGAACAAATTTATAGTACAAGGGAAAGTGTAAATTCAATTACAATGGGAACGATTATATGGAGGGATTATTTCAATCCTTGTACTAATAAATTTCTTACTATTTATTTTTGTAATGGAGCAGCATAATTAGTGGCATCACTGTATAAACTTTCAAACTGTTTATACTGTTTATAAGCATTCCGGTAGGGAAGTTTTAAACTACACAAAAATGAATGTAGTATTGCAAGTACAAAATGTTAAGACTAATGGGAGAATTATTTGGTATATAGTATAACTGGTACTCCGTCGATTATGACGACGAGGGTTCCAGTTGATCCGATCAACGGAATAGCCTGCTCGTGAAATTAACGTGCAAATGACTCCACTGCGCACTCCACAGACACTTGTACCTATTTCTTTATTACCCACAAGGGGCTAAACACAGAGAGGACAAACAAGGACAGACAAACAGATTAAGTCGATTATAACTGGTACTTATTTAATCGACCCCAAAATGATGAAAGGCAAAGTCGACCTCGGCGGAATTTGAACTCAGAACGTAACGGCAGACGAAATACCGCTAAGCATTTCGCCCGGCGCGCTAACGTTTCTGCCAGCTCGCCGCCTTCAATACACTTGTACCCTTAACGTAATTCTCAGACAGTTTCATCGTGACACAGATTGTGACAAGACTGGCCCTTTGAAATACAGGTACTACTCATTTTTGCCGGCTGAGTGGGCTGGAACAATGTTAAATAAAGTGTCTTGCTGAACGAGACAATGTGTTGCCGGGAATTGAACTCACGACCCCACTATAGTGAGTCGAATATCCTTACCATTAAGCCACGCGCCTTCACGGTATATAGTATATACAATTATTAAGCCCGTTCTCTTATAAGGTAGCACTGTAACAAAACGCAGCACAGTTAAATAAATTGTAACACAGAGGAAAAGGGAGCAGAGATAGCCAGCAACAACATCAGATGCTACCAGGAGATTCTGCTTCTCAAGTATTATAAATCGTAACTCCAGTGTCAGATCCATGGATTAGGAAAGCAACCAGTTCTAAAAGCCGACGATTAGGGGTTTCTCCACTGACAACTAGCAGTACGACTGAAACATCTGATGACAATAAAGTGAGCATCGAGAACGAAATAGTATAGCAAAATCTTTGCAAAAGGAAGAAAAAGAAGGGGAAAAGAATTCTTCCTTCCCCAAACACATATAAATGTATCTAAGCAAAAGGCTAGGGCATCGGATGTACGAAGTCCCGAAATTGGCAGTGGTTTATATTAACAATTAACTGTTAAACTCTGTGAACCCTCGACTTGAAGAAAAAAATGATACCCAGCAGTTAGAGATCACTATTGACTATACGAAACGTATGTCTGTATTTATACTCTCACACACACACTCACACACTCACACATACATACACACACATACATACATTACATGCATATATATATATATATATATATATATACATATATATACATTTATATATACATATATATAATATATGCATACATTGTTACTTTTATTGCTCATACACACACGCGCGCGCACACATATCAATAGATACCAATTCAATTATTTTGAGTAATTAAATTATTTGATAAATCTCAAAGTACTGTATATTGTCTTTACCTCCTCCATCATTTTTATATAACACTGTACATCCACATGCTTTCACAAAACCTTCCTGACATTTGAATGTAATTTTGAAAGTATTGTCATCATCATCATCATCATCATCATCGTCGTCGTCGTTGTTGTCGTTTTGTTTTCATATCTTCGTTTCTATAAAATTAGGAAAGTAAAATATATATCGTTGGAGAGCATACCAGTGTGAGGTGGGTTAACTTTCCGTAAACAATCAGAAAATATATTCTACTGAAGAGTAAACCCGAGTAATGAAACTTAAGTGTCCTTCCTGTTCAGGAATATGAGAAAATACTTTGCGGTGCAGTGAATAAACTGCGAAAGTTGTGTGTTACCCATTCGACGGTCACTGAACGTATTAATTATGTCCTTCGATATTGCATCGATACAAGTTCAATTTAAATGGAATCAAATGAATTTCGGTTTTCGTTTTCTATTTATTTTGTTGTTTTTTTTTGTATTTCGTTTATTGTAATTATCCTTCACAATTGTAATGGTGTTACACGTTACACGTTAGTTGAAAGAAATTTATATTGCATCACACAATAACTGAACACGTTATAGCAAAGGCTTCGATGGTGCTTTCTATTTGCATATCATTTTTATTATTATTTTTCAGGTCTGATTTCCACACGCGAACTTCACCACTTCCCCACTGCTTTTTATTTTCTTTTTTTTCTCTTGTCTTCGTAATTTGTCCTTGTAATGTCCTCGCCTCCGTTGCCCTTATCATAATAAAAGAAACCATTAATATTATTATTGTTGTTATTGTTATTACCGTTGCTGCTGTATTTGTTATTATTGTTTTCGTTGTTGAATTTCGTACATGTTTTTATGCTTCTTTTTATTTCATGTAATCGCAATTGGCTAAGCTAAACGACCGTCAATTTATTATATAACGTGGACCAACCAATCTCATTGCAATAAATAACAAAAAAAAAAAAAATAGAACGAAGCAAACAAAAACAACAGCTTTACTGCTACTAAGGCATGTTTTAATATTGATGCAAAAAAGGTCACGGAACAGATATCAAAATACATTAGTATTTATGTAAGGACGGAGCGAATGTCGATGGAGGTGGGTGGGAGAAGACACGGTGAGTTGTCTAGGAATGATTTGGCAGCGTTTTGGAAATATAATGTTTGGTGATATGCGTTTCTAGTTTGAATAACATGTTGTTTCAAAGAAGAAAAGATAAATACTTCGGCTCACCTATGAATCTCTCTCTCTCTCTCTCTTGCTCGCTCGCTCTCTCTTTAGCTGTCTCATAACACGCAAACACTATATATATATATATATATATATATATATATATATGCGTATGCGTTGACATATATTCATATATACATATGAATTTATATGTATATGTATATATATATACGTATATACAGACACACATACACGCACACACATATATACATGCGTATGCGTTGACATATATTATATATACATATGCATATATATGTATATGTATATATATATATATAAGTATATATATGTACACACACACATACATATATACATATATATGCATGCGTGTGTATATGTATGCGCTCGCGCGCAAACACACAAAAATACGCAAATTAACTACACATATATATTCAACCATTACTATCCGCACCAAATGGTTTCATTTATTTCAATATACACCATTAAAACAAGCAAATAAACACAACGACCTGCTACAACAACAATAAATACAACAAATCTGCCAGCAAAACCGAGCAAACCTGCAACCAATTGGAACCC
>NW_021836264.1:0-7500 GCF_006345805.1 Octopus sinensis
TTTACTCCTCTCCGGACCTCGCCTCTTTCTGACGAAGAACCACTTCGAAACGTTACACACTTTTCCCATCTTAAATCGACCGCCAACCCAATGCATTTAGTGTGTACGTCCTATTGACATTTGTTGTTTCGTTTTCATTTTTATTTTCGAATTAACTGTGATTATAGTTGTGTGACATCATGAATGGACAAGGGGTGACCTCAAAAATGTCTACAGAAACAATAGGAAGAAGTCTGCTTCCTTTGAGCATGTCTCTTTATTAATTACCTTTCACCTACCTACCTACTTATTTACCTGACCTGCACTTCGCCGGTTACGACGATGAGCATTCCAGTTGATAGCATCAACAGAACCGCCTGGTCGTGAAATTAACGTACAAGTGGGTGAGCACTTCACAGACACGCCATACTCTTAACGTAGTTCTCAGGGAGATTCAGCGCGACACAGAATGTAACGAGGCTGGCCCTTTGAAATACAGGTCCTACTCATTTTTGCCAGCTGAATGGGCTGGAGCAACGTATAAAAAAAGTGTCTTGCTGAAGAACACAACGCATCACCAGGAATTGAACACGCAATCGTGAGCTAAATACGCGAATCATTACTCTATGCGCCTTCATTTGAGGCTTACCCACCTACCTAAATAAATACACGCATAGTTTACATACATACAGAGATTAGGTTGTCAAGAAAAAATGAACAAAGACTGATTTACATTCTACAGATAAGAAACCTCTGAGAAACATTGAAAATTTGTAATACACGTCAGAGATTCTCTGTTCGAGGTTTCTGTGTGACCGGATGCACACAATGGTAAATACATAGAGAATATATTTTAAAGCATTTACACACATAACCGATAATGAAACACATGATTGGGAGCGATTACGAATCATCACACAATACACGTATACATACACATAGATAAACAAATTAAGGTAACCATAAAAATAAGCTCTAGCTTAATTAAAAAAAAGAAAAAGGTTTGTCAAAGAAATACATGCATAGATACCTGCGCGCACGCACACATACATAAGAGAAGAGGAATAAGCAAGAGAAGCCGGCGGGACGAAAGTGCACGGCACAGAGTGCTAGAAACTGTGCATGAGAAAGACCTCATTTATTGAAATTATTTTCGATTCGAGAGAAAAATAAACAAATATCCAGTGGCAACTGCAGCCAACTTCGGATGAGAAGTGGTGGCGATAATCTCAGTCTTTCAACTCTTCTCCAAGAATCACAAAAACAACTACCTCTCTATAAGTGTGTATATATATATTATATCTATTATATATATATATATATATATATATAATATATATACTTTATTTAAAGCAGTTGAATTTTCTGCTGCTTTAAATAAAGCATATTACTCTACCACTGGTATTTGAGTACTCTTTTTTCCACCTGTTTCGCATTTATGTGTTTACTCCGGTTAATATATATATATATATATATATAATATATATATATATATAAATATATATATATATATATATATATAGGTATGTATGTATGTATATATATTATATATATATATATAATATATATATATATATGTATATATATATATGTATGTATGTATATATTATATGTATATATATATGATATAGGATGTATCTATATAGTATTATATCTATATTTATGTATATATATATTATATATATATATGTATATATATATATATGTATGTATGTATATATATATATGTATATTATATATATCTATATATATATATACATATATATATGTATGTATGTATATATATATGTATATATATATATGTATGTATATATATATATGTATGTATGTATATATATGTATAGTGGTCTATATATGTATATATATGTATATATATATACATATATAAATATATTGCGTATGTGTGTTTTAAATATGTATACACACACGCACACATACACACACATATATATCTCTACGAGTATGTATGAAGTCCAGTAGGCATAAGTATCAGTACTAAAGACTAAATACAATTTCACAATAAAAACTATATCGCGTGTCAGCGACTATCAAACGACAAGATGTACTTGGTATACGCCATTTCCTGCGGCAAATAGTTGTGGATGTATAGAATATATTACTGTTGGTGTGTAGACCGAGGGAATCTTTGATCAGACAGGGCTATGATTAAAAATGTTGTAGCCAGCTTCACCTTGCCTGATCCGTAGGGTTTGCATCATCGAGTGAATGGTCTCCTTTTTGAAGTTCCCAGGGATATCTGACTATTATGGGTTACGCAGGGCTATGTCATCTAAAATATCTTTTCTTTATATAAGAATTTAGGATGCCATGTTGGCGGAGTTTCGTTGTTATTTCCAGTATTTATAGAGATCCTTTTATCAATTTATTTAATCGTGGAATAGATATTTTGATTTCAAATTTTTGCACAAGTCCATCAATTTCGGGTGAAGGGTAAAGTCGGTTACATTGACCCCAGTGTTTAACTGGTACTTGTTTTGTCGAACCGAAAGGAGGAAAGGCAAAGTCTTCCTCGGTAAAATTTGAACTTAGAACATAAAGACAGACGAAAATACCGCTAAGCAATTTGTCTCCGGTGCTAACGATTCTGCCAGCTCGCCACCGTCTCGTGAAATAAATTATATCGTAAGACTTTAAGAGACGACGATTCGCTGTCTGAAATACAGTAATAGAATTGCTGGGATTTGTGTAAGAACCCCCATCCCACCTCCACCAATTTGTTGATCGTCTCTTTCAATATCTTTATCACTGATTACAATGTTCCCTTATTTTCTTTGAATACGCCTGCCCCCGCTTTTCATGTTAAGTTAAGTTAAGTTGATGTTTTGGCTCAAAAAGCAAAAAGCAAGGCCATGTAGGGGAACATGGAGTTATGTACAGGGAGGGGGTTCATGCAAAGAGTTCAGGCCATTTCTGGTCAAGAGAGACTTTTAACCGAGCGGTCGTCGGCATCTTCACCATCTCGTCAGGCAGCTTATTCCACGGATCCGCAACCCGGACGGAGAAAGCCCCTCTCCTTCGATTGAGATAAAATTGTCGCAGATAGAGCTTTTCGGAGTGACCACGCAGCCGACGTTCTATAAGTGGGCCTATATGTTATTTACTCTGATCTTACTAGCGTCTTTGATGTCATTCAAGTTCCGAGTGGTTCCTTCCGATTTTTTGGCTACCACTCGACAATAGGGCGCCACCACATGTCTGTGAGTACTGCATTGTGTTCAGTTCTGTGTAATTTGTGTTTTGGGCATTCTGCTATAACATCGTTCACTCCACTCCATTTCCAAATTATCTTGTTTCGGCAAAGTTCCCTCATTTCTAACATGGATCTTTCCGTGACCACCTGTCTTGCAGCCAATCGGTCTCCTTCCCTCTTCGTTGTAGCTCATGCCTCCGCCTACATGCAAAACCGCAAGTAGGAAGATGCTATTGAAGAGTCTGGCACGTCATGTCTTGTCCATCTGTAATTTGAGCATATCTTGCATCGAGGTAAAATCTTTCTCCGCTGCTCTTACTCTCCGTCAGATCTTGGAGTCTATGTCGCTGCATATACTGATTGTCTGTCTCAAGTAGACATGCTCTTTCACCTCCCCAATGTCGTAATTTCCCACCACTATTCGGCCTTGAGCAACATTTTCAGATCACGTGCGTTTCTTCATGCGTTATATTATGAGGCGTACCACTGAAATCTAGGTGTCCAGCTCCGTTAACCGGTCTGCAGCGAATCTGAGACTTCTGCGAGAAACACGATGTCGTCCGCGAATCGGTGGTCGGTTAGCAGCTCACCACTGATGGTGATGACACGTTTGAAGTCAATGTCTCTGACGACTATTTTGAGACAGAATTAAACGCTTTGGATCTACGCAATCTCATTGTTTGACGCACCTTCTTATTGCAACTCTCATAGATTGTTACAGCCGAACTATATCATTGTGGTGCATCGCACGTTCGCCTCCCTGTGAAGTTTCAAGTATAAAGAACAGTGCACCAAATTCTAGCATCTTCAGTCTCTACATCACTGCATTCAGCGAGACAATATCAAAAGGTTTTTCATAATCTATGAAGGCAAAGCAAAGAGGTAACTTTCAGTCGGTGTAGTGGTAGTGTTAGAGTGAATATGCAACCAATCATGGTTGAAGTTTTTCCGAAAGACCCTCTTACACACTGGGTCGAAAGTAAGAGCAACAAGCAGGTGAATGGTGTATAAACAATGCTACAAAGTCATTCTCGATTCCAAGTCATTGCCACCATAAGCATGCACACACACACACACACACACACCACACACACACATGATGTACATGTATGTATATGCTTATATATACATACAAACATCAAACGTGCGTTTGCTGAAGCTTGCAGGAAACAAACCAAACGATTATGTAAGCAATCTACACATACTTTCTGGCTCACAAAGCCGCCTACATAACTAGTCGGATAGACATATGATACACACAAAATACACACGTAATACACACATCTCATATTGATTTTCTTCACGGCACAAGTAAGAATAAAAACCAGACTAAAAGATATATATATATATATATATATATATATATATATACATAATGTATATATGTATATTTTATAGCTCCTTCTTGTGGTTTTTTCATCGACTTGTGGCTACTTGATTTCATATGCATGATTAAAATCGTTAAACAACTGACCATAAAATGGAAGACGTTGAGTTTCGTTTTTATATCCGAGAGGGGGTTGGGTGGGATCGGTAGGTTTATAACAGAGACTTATATTTGTTTAATATCAGATGTGTTTTATATATATATTTCTTGTTAAATGCTGCTGTTCTGCAGAGGGTAGGCTTTTCTTTTTGAGAGGGTGGCGGATATTTTTTCATTTTTATTGAACATTTTGTTTCAAGATATTGATTTTAATAAAATGACAAATAAATATAAATAACATATAAATAAAATATAACACTAATAGAAAGAGAGAGAGAGAGAGATAAAAACGAGAAAAGATTTTAAAGATTATAGAGCTAACTGTAAAAGGAATATATGTGGGTACAAGCACATACGTATATATTACAATACATGAGTGTTTGGCGGTGTGTGTGTATGTATGTATGCATATATATTTATTCACACACACACACACATATATATATATACATATGTACACATAATATATATATATATGCATATGTGTGCACAAAAATATGATCTTTAATATATATATTTATGAACATTTCTATAAATGTATGTATTTATATATCCACGCCTGTGTGTTCATATATATATATATATATATATATATATATATATATATATATATATTATATATTATACACACACAGTATATTATACATTATACATACATACATATATACATATATATGCATACACACACAAATATATACACACACACAATATCTCTTCTATATAAACGGCAGTTTGTCTGTGCGTTTTCTGGGTGTCTGTTTCTCGTACCATCCCCTGACCACGGCTTTCAACCGTTCTGATGAAACTTGACAAACACATAGCCCATGTCATAATTCAAAAACTAACGCAGCGAAAATTTTGAAAAGTTCCCCCAGTTCTGAAAAAGATCGATAAATTCGACATGGGGTCGAGAATCAGAAACACAAACCACAGGACTCTCTAGGGAACGCAACTCGACCCTTTTAACTATCAAAAAAATTTACCATAATTTTTTCCCCATTTTTTTGCTATTTTTTGGCTATAACTCTCTAAAAATGCTTTATAGTTATTTCCCTTACAAACCCGAGCAACGCCGGGCGATACTGCTAGTATATACATATATATATAATATACACACATACATACACATGTACTTACAAATGTAGTATAAGCAATGTGTGTACACCAACATTATCTTGATATATAGATTAAGTATATATCTATACATATATCTATTTATATATACACGCATGTCTTCATATATAATATAGTAATGTAAATCTATCTATTATCTAATCTTTATCTATCTATCTGTATATATAATAATAGATATATTATATATATTATACATATATATATACATATATATATATACATATATATATATACATAGACACCAACCCATCCACTCACACACACACACATGCATAAGCACGTACACACCAACATACACACTTTTTCTTATTGTTCTGAATCTCCCTCTGCCTCTTCCTCTCTCTCTCTCTCCCATTCTTTTAGGTTCAGTTTAAGAAAATAACATTAAAACAAATATATTTAGAAATTCTGAGGAGGAAAATCGTTTACATCAGAAAACTGTTGGTACGCTGCTCTTGTGGCACGTCTGTTAGAAGCCGAGATATAGATTGATGTGGTTATTGAGGTTTAACACAATTATAGAGATGCGAACATGCAGGCATCCCAATATACATACATACATGCACTCATACACACATACACGAATAACTGTCTATCAAACTGAAGCTATGGCATCTGATAACAAATGGGAAAATGAATTCATATATATATATATATATATATATATAATACATATATGGCGTGAAAGATCTACATCGGTATCTGTTGTCGCTGCAATGTTTTCATTAAGAGACAAAACTAATCGAAAGGAATAAAATACTTAGCGATGGAGATTAAGTATATTGGACAATGTATTCCTAGATATGCTATGACAGCAAGAAAACTCCAGATAGCAATGGCGAGAATGGCTTTGATCATATTACTACTGTTGGTTAAGGGTCCACTTTGGGCTAACTGATAAGAACAAGAAGAAGTTACCCCAGTCTCCAACAACACTACCACCAATACTGCAACAACGGTATACCACCATCACCACCACACCACCACCACACCACCACCACAACACAACTGCAAAGAACAGAATACATTTTGTTTTCGAATTGGTCTTAGTTCTGCTTAATGGATGTCAACATTGTGTTGTAGTAATAGTGGTGGTGGTGGAGGTGGTAGTAGTAGTAGTGACATTAGTAGTAGTTGTAATAGTAAGAGCAGCTACAGCCGACGGCTTTTTTATCAACAGGACTACCTCATCATGATCTCAAAGTTAGGCAACCGATCGGTAGAATTGGTAGCTCGTCAAATATCTTGCAGCGTGGGCTCTGTCTGTGTACCCCGTGTTACAATCCAGCCGACGTACGTCCATTTTACCTTCCATCATTCAGGGACCGATAGCACAAAGTAACGATCAGGTAATGACTTGATTTTACCTTCTCAATTTTTCTTCTTGTCAGAATCTAGTGCACTGCGCTGGACGAACGGTATGGAAAGAAAAAAACCCCATTCTCACTTTACTCCGAGATAACCGCATCCATTCTATTGCTGCGAAAGAATGTTGGCACCGAGGGCTTGGCAAAGTAATATAGCATCACCGATGAGGTAAACCAGGGTTCACCTAACATTTTAGACCATCGACCTCTGCACAGATTCCTTGACCCCTCCATCGCCCACAGGCATGTTAAAAAAAATAAATAAAAAAAAGTAGATGTGTAGTTTTCAGGCATTTATCAACCGTTTGAATAGTCCCATCGAC
>NW_021836264.1:12500-15000 GCF_006345805.1 Octopus sinensis
AATATTAAACTTACAGGATACACCTGTCCACAGGGAATTTCAATCCCAGAGCCTAAGTCTGTGAGGGATCTGGGTATCGACATGAGTGATGATACCTCTTTCCAAGTGGAAATTACCTGGATGGCGACAAAGTGCAGACGACTGGCTGGGTGGATCCTAAGAACATTCAGAACCAGAGATAAGGAAACCATGATGGTCCTCTGGCGGACATTCGTCCTCAGCCGCCTGGATTACTGCTCACAGCTAGGGTCACCCACCAGTGTAAAATTAACAGCGGACCTTGAAGCTATCCAGAGAAGATTCACAAAGAAGATCGTCTCTTTGCAACAGCTCAGCTACTGGGAAAGGTTGAAACAGCTAAGGCTCTACTCCCTGGAGAGAAGACGGGTGAGGTATGCAGTAATATATGTCTGGAAGATCCTGGAAGGAATTGTGCCAAATTTTGGCATTGTAAGCTACACCAATGCTAGAACGGGACAACACTGCATAGTGCCAAAGATCCCAGCAATGCCATCACACTTCAGGACCAGCTTCTGCAACAGCCTGGGTTTCAAGGGCCCACAGCTTTTTAATATTCTCCCAAAGAGTCTGAGGAACTTGCACAAAGTAAATGTAGCGGTTTTTAAATCAAAGCTGGACATCTTCCTGTCGAGAGTCCCAGATAAACCTACCTCACGGCAAGAGGTGCAAATGAGAGTAACTATACCAAACTCCATTCTTCACCAAGTGCCACATATTAGACGAGGTTCTTCGCAATAACAGTGTAGCACAAAACGGCGGTGCATCAGCATGGCCGCAGCTCTGAGCTGAAACTAGAATTTAAAAAAAATACATATATACACACACATATATATAGATATATATCTCTCTCTCTCTATATATATATATATATATATACAGATGTATATACATATATAGCATTTATATATACATATACATTTATATACATATATATATAGATATGTATAGAGAGAGAGACATGTATGTACACTATATATACATATATTCATATATATATATATATATATATATATCCCCTTCGTACACGACTGACTATAGGATTTCCTCTAGAGAGTTCCCCACCGCGGCACATGTCCAGGCAAGTTTGGTTATTGAAGTCCAGCAGTCACCCACGCATATTAGCTTCTCCGCTCCATACCACCGATGTTACCCAAGGGAAAGGCAAAGGCCGATGCAACTTGGCACCAATGATGTTGCAACTCATTTCTACATATATATATATATATATATATTTATTTATATGTGCATATGTGTGTATATATACATATATATGTATAAATTTACATAAGCTGAAAGAAGCCCGTCACGTGCGTGTGTTTGTGTGTGTGTGTATGTTTGTGTCTATATGTCTGTGTGTCCCTTTTTCCCCACCGCTTCACAATTGCTGTTGGGTTTTTTTTTTGTCCCCGTAACGTAGAGGTTCTGGAAAACGACCGAAAGAATTAAATATGAGGCTTAAATAAGAAACGTACTGAGATTAATTTGGCGGCCTGAACCCAACATGGCGATGCCCCAGTATGGTCGCTGTGCAAATACTAAAACAAATGTAAAATATAAGTAGATGTGTGATGACCCTTCACCTGGCTTAGTGTTTAGGGCATTCGGCTCAAGATCGTAAGCTCGTGAGTTCAATGCCCGGCGATGCGCTGTATCCTTGAGCGAGACGTTTTTTCTTCATATGGTACCTGTGTTTCAAAGGGCCTAGCCTTGTCACATTCTGTGTTACGCTGATTTTCCCAGTGAACTACGTTAAGGGTACGCGAGTCTGTGGAGTGCTCAGCCACTTGCATGTTAACTTCATGTGCAAGCTGTTCCGTTGATTGGATCAACTGGAAACCTCGTCGTCGTAACGGACGGAGTACCAGTTATGTGTGTGTATGAACTTTTGACGATCTTGTCTCAAGCCCAACGCTTTCCGTAGATCATATTCTGTTACACTGTGTATTCTAAGAAGCGGCCTAAGAATCATTACAATCCTATGATAACAACAATAATTGCTGTTACTACTACTAAAACTGATAACGTCCCAAACAACCATTCTTACATTTCGGATAATATTGATTTCTGAGAAGGCCAGAAATTTGGGGAGAATCGATTATATCGATCCCAAAACTTGTCTGATAGTTAATTTTTAGCGACCTCGTTCGGATGAAAGGAAAATTTGATCCCAGAGAGATTTGACCTCAGAACGCAAATATCTAGAACAGATAACGTACAGCATTTTATCTGAGGCCCTAACGATTCTTCAATGCACTTCTCACCTTCTCTCTCTCGCTCTCTCACACACACACATACACACAAACTCTAGTACGTGTGTTGCTTTTAACCATTGCAGTTCAAGTAGAGGAGAAGCTCACCAAGATATAAAGAGATAACATGGAGGTATGAGTAAATAGTAACTAACTTCGTAAAGGAGTTGGATGCCTTCGACGTTTGTCAACTTCAAATTTCGAGCGGTTACCTCCATCGCAATAATTAA
>NW_021836264.1:20000-24167 GCF_006345805.1 Octopus sinensis
TTCATAACTGGCTCATATTGACATAGAATACAGATGTGTAAATAACAAGCACCACCGCCACCACCTACCACCGCCACCACCCACCACCGCCACCACAACCTATTAGCAACAACCGAGAGAAAACAATAACAACAACTACGGCGACACAACTAAGTAATAAACAATTTATGGAAACAACATTACATCTAACAGCAACAACAATACGAACAACATCACCACCGCCGCCGCCGCCGCCATTGCTGACAAAAGCACAACGAAATTACCACAACCTGAACGAACAAAGACATGTCGCCTATCCATCAACACGAACCGCCATGCAGCTGGCATCAGCTGCTTTTCACAACGGCCTTACCTTGTAACAAGGAGGCAAGAAGAACTCGAACTTCACGATTATCACCTCCACAATCCTCATCACTTCAAATGACAACTCTACAGCCTCAGAGAGAAGTTTGAGCTGCTAGAAATAGCAGCCAAATTTACCGCAAATAACCCTATCAGGTCTTTAAATATTGGATGTAAAACATAGTGGAAAGATGAAACCCTGAAGACGTTTTAGCAGGGATGAGGAGATGGCTGCATGATGAATAGATTTTGATCAGAGGCCTGACTCCACCAGAAATGACCTGGGGTTATAAAGTCCATCAACAATATTGCCAACAACGACACTATCACCAACGCAACACACATCAACCTTACAACTACTACTACTAACAAAACAACAACTACCATCTCCACCACTGACAACGACAACAACAAAACAGGTGACCGTTTGTATTTCAATTTGCTAAACTTTTTAAACATTAATAGAAAGTATTAATGAAGAGAAAAGAGGGAGAAAAGAGAGGGGAGAGACTATATATATATATATATATATATATATATATATATAACATATACATTATATGTATGTGTGTGTACATATGCACAAAAATAACAAAAGTGTAATAAAAATATAATTAAGAAACGACTATTTTTGTCTTTCTGTCATTTTATTTGGAAAATTTCTCATTTTCAAATTCATAATAATATTCCATTTTATTTGCTTCTTCTTTATTTTTTTTAGTAAAATATTTGTTAAAGCAATTTTTCTTTTTCTTTTGTTATAGTATATTAATTATTTGTTAAAGTAATTTTATTCTTTCTTTTATTGTTTGTTATATTAATTATTTCTTAAAGTCATATTATTGTTTTTGTCTTTTACAGTTAATTTGCTTTGTTATTTTGTATATGTTTTCAAAAACTTGATGCATTTAGTAAATTGGAAATAAAAATGTGAATAATACCCAAGGAAAGAACGTAAAGCCGTCTGTGCTTCTATCTCTATGTGTGTGCGGCTTTATGTCTTGTTTGGTTTATAAATTTCACAGAAATGGAATTTCAGAATGACACTGAATATCTCTCTGTCTCTCTCACGCGTAACCACATATACATACACTCATAAAATGATATAATCACACACACACACACAGAGAAAGAGGTGGTACAAGAGAAAAACGCGTTCGAGATAGTGTAACGGTGACGATTCCAAGGAGGGTGTGCAGGGTATGAATGTGAGGTGGGACAAGAGAGTGGGTAAATGGGGGAGAAAAGGAGGTTGGAAATAAAAGTTAGAAAGAATGTTTTAATGGGAAGAATAAAATGAATAAAGTTAAAAGAATAAAGTTAAAAGAATAAGAGAAATGTCGGATTTTTAGTTGGCGAGTGAATGTTTATTTAAATTACTAATTTCAAGAAGTCGTCGACAATAGCCATTAGAACTACAGCAGCAATAACTATAATAAAAATAAAAACAAATATTACAAAAAAAAATCAATTAAAACACCCCCACACCCTTTATTGTCCAGGAAAAATGTGAAAGAATAAGAGAGAAGAAAGCCGTTTTGCTCACAATTTAATTTACACTCAATCAAAGTGGAACGATATTAATATTTGCTTTGTTTAGTTTTATTTCCAAATAATTCCATTGGAGCAGAAATATGGCAGGAAGAAGATGAAAAAGAAGTAGAAGAAGAAAGGTGGTTACTGAGTTTGAATTACATCGTATGCTATAACTGGATGGAGGGGTACTAACTGTCATAGCAGCACTTACCCTTTATCTGTGTGAGAGACACAACTTATTCTGTACAATTTCTCCCTTTCTGACAAATATTTTGTCTCCGAAAAGTCAGATTCTTTTTGTCTTTACGATAATGCAACATATTTAAAGCCAAAGAAGTTTATTGCATCTATATATATATATGAATGATAGAAAATAGAGTCTACAATATTATTTAAAGCTACTACATTTGTTTCGATATATTTTTGCACCCGCAATACATACTGAGATGTGTAATCATTGTCATGCAACCGAAGCGTACAATGTACCTCCCCATGTGATTCCTGAAATAAGTCCTTCGTTAGAGCTTACCATCATTTCACTAAGTGTGAGAATTCATACTCAATGTGATGTGTCATTTTCCTCTCTTTACAGTCAAAACTAAATATATAGATATAGTGACAGACAAAATACATAAAGACAGAAATAGAAGATAAGCAGAAAAATACAATATTCACATGTCTACAACTAAGACAACACTTTTCTCTTTTTCTACACTGACAGGCGAAGAGTAGTGTCCTAAAACCGTACAGATTCTAAAGTAGCCAAATAAAATCAGGGATTACTTTGTTAGTATCCAGTACTGAAAACGTACCGTGTGATTTTAACCATTAAAAGAATTCAGAGAAGAGTGTGATCAGGTACAATTGTTGTGAGTAATAAAGATTGTTAATTTTCGGGACTTTTTATAGCGAAGAAAAAAATAAAACTGTTGCTTTGATCATGGATTAATAAATGAGATATTATATCGATGAACACTATGTATATTTCGACATTCCCCCATCACTACCGACATTCTATTGAAGGAGTTCTTTGAGTGTCTATAAATATTCTTTTCTTCTCTAGGCACAAGTCGCGAAATTATGTGGGATGAGGCCAATCGATTTGATCAATTCCAGTGCGCCACTGGTGCTTAATTTATCCACCCCAAAAGGATGAAAGGCAAAGTCGACCTGCGCGGAATTTGAACTCAGAACGTAGCGGCAGACAAAATACCTATTTCTTTATTACCCACAAGGGGCTAAACATAGAGGGGACAAACAAGGACAGACATAGGTATTTAGTCGATTACATCGACCCCAGTGCGTAAATGGTACTTAATTTATCGACCCCGAAAGGAGGAAAGGCAAAGTCGACCTCGGCGGAATTTGAACTCACAATGTAACGTCAGAGGAAATACGGCTACGCATTTCGCCCGGTGTACTAACAGTTCTGCCAGCTTGCCGCCTTTGAACCTGTAAATATTATGTTCGCAATGATAATAATAATTTCATATAGTTTTTACTCCTTTTTTAACACTGTTACATTGTGTCAAACATTCCACCTATCCCAATCTGGCGCCATTTAAGCGTAGTAAGTATACGGTCTTTTATAACATGTTCTTACGTTGTTATGTCTGCTGAGACATGAAACAACAATAAATAAAGTATTTCCATTTCTTGCCATTGTTTGCTCTCAAGTCTTGTGATTGCAAGTGTTTCATTGTCATTGCTATGTTGCAGAGCGCGGGAGAGGAGGAGTTTCCGAAAGAGAGAGTTATTGGTGAAATAGAAGACAAAGAGAACATTCATCATGTGAGAAAAAGGAGGAAAAAATGGGAGATGTAAATAATAACTCTTTACTCTTTACTCTTTTACTTGTTTCAGTCATTTGACTGCGGCCATGCTGGAGCACCACCTTTTAGTACTTATTCTATCGGTCTCTTTTTGCCGAACCGCTAAGTGACGGGGACGTAAACACACCAGCATCGGTTGTCAAGCAATGCTAGGGGGACAAACACAGACACACAAACACACACACATATACATATATACGACAGGCTTCTTTCAGTTTCCGCCTACCAAATCCACTCACAAGGCATTGGTCGGCCCGGGGCTATAGCAGAAGACACTTGCCCAAGATGCCACGCAGTGGGACTGAACCCGCAACCGTGTGGTTGGTTAGCAAGCTACTTACCACACAGCCACTTCTGCGCCTGTGGATATAAGGATATAAAACTAATATTTTCTCCTCTAGGAGGGGAGAGGGGGAGCCAGTCGATTAGATCGACCCCTGTACGCAACTGGTACTTA
>NW_021836265.1:0-7500 GCF_006345805.1 Octopus sinensis
CACTAACATGGGTGCTTTTACATGGAACCACATGGGGGCTCTTACATGGCACTACATGGGTGCTTTTACATGGCACCACATGGGTGCTTTTATGTATCACTGCATGGATATTTTTACGTGGCACCACCATGAGTGCTTTACACAACCAAACAACTCTGTTTGCTGGTCTGATGAAAGGCAAAGTCAACTTCTGTGGAATTTGAACTCAGAATGTAAGGATCGCTGAAATACCATTTAACATTATGCTTGGCATGCTAATTTTGTCAGCTTGCTTAATATATATGTATATATGCTCCATTCATCTAACTGAAATAATGTACACACACATGCAACCTTTAAAGGACATAAAAATGTTAGCATACAGACTTATTGAACTTTTTCCCTTTTTCCTTTTCCCTTTTTCTTTTCCTTTTTTCCTTTTTCTCCAGTCAATATTCCTCTGACAAACTCTAACTCATTCTGACGATGTTTCTTGCATGGAACGAGATAAATGCAAATTTACCTCAAAATTTACAAACTGAAACAGCTGTAAGTGTTATTTCAACTACAATTAAACTATAACCATTTAATACCAATGACCAACTTCTAGTTGTAAATTGTTGCTCCATTTCTTTTCTTATCTGAATATATTAAACCACGGTTTACCATTTAAATTACCAACAACT
Organism: Octopus sinensis; assembly: GCF_006345805.1. Taxonomy (NCBI): domain Eukaryota; kingdom Metazoa; phylum Mollusca; class Cephalopoda; order Octopoda; family Octopodidae; genus Octopus; species Octopus sinensis. The sequence continues at coordinate 666 of NW_021836265.1, forward strand.
GTTAACCTTGTAGCAAGGCCTGCACATAGTTAATACACCAATAGTGCCTACGGATACATTTATCCCTCAGATGGTTGCATAACCTTTGACCTATAATTTATTATATATATGTATATATAGGCGCAGGAGTGGCTGTGTGGTAAGTAGCTTGCTAACCAACCACATGGTTCCGGGTTCAGTCCCACTGCGTGGCATCTGGGGCAAGTGTCTTTTGCTATAGCCCCGGGTCAACCAATGCCTTGTGAGTGGATTTGGTAGACAGAAACTGAAAGAAGCCTGTCATATATATGTATATATATATATATGTGTGTATGTGTGAGTGTTTGTCCCCCTAGCATTGCTTGACAACTGATGCTGGTGTGTTTATGTCCCCGTCACTTAGCGGTTCGGCAAAAGAGACCGATAGAATAAGTACTGGGCTTACAAAGAATAAGTCCCGGGGTCGATTTGCTCGACTAAAGGCGGTGCTCCAGCATGGCCACAGTCAAATGACTGAAACAAGTAAAAGAGTAAAGAGTAAAGAGCATACATTTATATATACAGTAATCCCTCAACTATGATGGGTGTTAAATTTCAAACCCCCCTACGATAGGTGAGAATCTGCAAAGTAGAAAGTGTGCTGTACCGTATATTTTTCTTAATTATTTTTATAATTTGTATACATTCATTTTATAATAAATCTAAAATCAACACCACACACTTGCCTCCCGAGTTTCGTTTTCCATATAGTATATGAGGTTCTCTGTTTACTCATCTACGGTATACTACATAATTTCTTTTAATATATTTCAATAAATGTGTTACATAGGGCACTACTGTACTGTATTTTTATTTATCAACTTATTAATTTTTAGGCATGAAAATGCTTACTTTACCACAAATATAATTAAAATCTAAAAACATATTAATACTTATTGGCAGCAGAAACTCATAATAAACTGGAGAGTCTGTGATACAAATTTACATATATTAGCCAGAAAAATCCGCGATGTACTGAGGCTGCGATAGGTGAACCGTGATATGGTGAGTGATTACTGTATATTATATATATATCATCCTCCTCATCATCATCATTGTTTAAGGTCCACTTTCCATGCTAACATGGGTTAAGCGATTTGACTGAGGACTGGTGAACCAGATGGCCGCACTAGGTGCCAATCTGATCTGGCAGAGTTTCTACACCTGGATGCCCTTCCTAACACCAACCACTCTAAGAGTGTAGTGGGTGCTTTTACGTTCCACTGGCACAAGGGCCAGTCAGGCGTTATTGGCAATGGCCATGCTCAAATGGTGGTTTTTACATGCCACCTGCACAGGAGCCAGTCCAGCTACACTGGAAAAGACCACACTCGAATGTTTTTTTACATGCCATATATATATATAGGGATTGGGTCATCCCATAAATAATGCAGTTCTTTGAATTTACATGCCCATAACCTAGTGGTTCATGGAAGGATATATATATATATGTGTGTGTGTGTGTGTGTGTGTGTGTGTGTGTGTGCATATGTGTGTCAGTGTGTGTGTTTGTAACCCCTCCATCGCTTGACAACTGATGTTGGTGTGCTTACATCCCTATAACTTAGCAGTTCGGCAATATTGAGGGCACAAACACAGACACAAACACACAAATATATACATACATATATATATATGGTGGGCTTCTTTCAGTTTCTATCTACCAAATCCACTCACAAGGCTTTGGTTGGCCTGAGGCTATAGTGGAAGACACATGTCCAAGGTGGTAGACGGTGGTATATATGTATATGTATTCCTTTCTTGTTTTATTTGTTTCAATCATTTGACTGTAGCCAAGCGGGGGCATTGCCTTAGAAGGGCTTTAGTTGAGCAAATCGACCCCAGGACTTATTCTTTGTAAGTCTAGTACTTATTCAGTATCAGTTGTCAAGCGATGCAGGGGTAACAAACACACACATATGTACACAAATATATATAGATTGTTGGTGTGACTGTGGAATAATATTATAACACATCCTTTTGATATATACAGAACAGGCTTCTTTCAGTTTCCTTCTGCCAAATTCTTCTCACAAGACTTTGGTCAGCTCGAGGCATACATATATATATATATATATATATGTGTGTATGCATGCATGCATATAACTATATATATTTATAGATTAAGATGTATCTGGTGTAAGCTATGGACACATAAGTGGTGCAGCAATATCAAAAGAAGGTTAACTGCGAAGATAGTTTTTGCACAGGGACAATATGCACCAAAGATGTAGAGAAAACAGATTCCATCACTTGCCAGGTTCTCTGTTTGTTTGTTCCTTCTCAAGACATCCCTGGCTCATAAGGGTCAGCTTCCCGGTTTCTTTGGTGTATAGGCTCCCTACCTGGACGGGATGCCAGTCCGTTGCAGATGAGGTGCAAGATGCAGGAGGAAAGAGTGAGAGAAAGTTGTGGTGAAAGAGTCAGCAGAAGTTCGCCATCATCTTCTGCCGGAGCTGCGGTGAGCTTAGACCTTTCGCTCATAAACACACATTGCCCAGTCTGAGATTCGAACCCACGATCCCTCGACCGCGAGTCTCCTGCTCTACTGTGTTGGTGACATGTAAAAAGGCCATTTGGGTGTGGTCAATGCCAGTGCCACCTGACTGGCCCCCATACCAGTGACATGTAAAAAGCACCCACTACATTCCCGGAGTGGCTGGCGTTAGGAAAGGCAATAGCTGTAGAAATCTTGCCAGGTCAGATTGGAACCTGCTGCGGCCTCCTGGCTTGCCAGTCCTCAATCAAACCATCCAACCCATGCCAGCATGGAAAGTGGATGATGATGATGACGATGTGTGTGTGTGTGTTTCTGTGTGCGTATGTGCGTGTGTGTGCATTTGCGCATGTGTATATATATATACACAAACACACACACACACAGATACAAACAAATGCACACACATACACACACACAAACACACACACACATACACACAAATGCACACACACATGCAGTTACGCAGAGACGACTGATATGATGCTTATCTAATATTGAACCAGATATTGCAGAAACATTATCATCATAATCATCATCGTAGTAGTAGTAGTAGTAGTAGTAGTAGTAGTAGTAGTATGCTTTGTTGCCATTCTGTTTGGTGCTGTTGTTTTGTTGTTGTTATTGTCATTGACGACATAAGTGCAAGACAGACTGAAGCACTTAAGAAAGCAGAAAGCTAAATGAAGCCAAACCGAACCAGTTTGTAAACAACAACAACAACAACAACAACAACAACAGCAACAGCAACAACAGAAGCAGCAACAATTTCAAGGCAAAGAAGAAGGAAGAGGGAGAGGAGGAGGAGGGGGAGAAGAAGGAGTCGGAGGAGGAGGAGGAGAAGGAGGAGGGGAGGAGAGGAGGAGGAGGAGGAGGAGGAGGAGGAGGAGAAGAGGAAGAAGGAAGAGAAGAAGAAGAAAAAAGGAGAAGAAGAAAAAGAAAAAGGAGAAGAAGAAGGAAAGAGAAAAGAAGAAGAAGAAGAAGGAGGAGGAGGAGGAGGAGGAGGAGAAGAAGAAGAAGAAGAAGAAGAAGAAGAAGAAGAAGAAGAAGTAGAAATTAGGGGAGGAGGCTCGAAAAATGTATATTACTAATAATAATAGTAATTATATTTTTCCTTTTATACAAATAATAGCAGTAATAATAACAGCAACAACAATAACAACAACTACAAAACAACTGCTGCAGCAGCAGCAGCAACAACGACAATTACAATAATAATAATGATGATGATAATAATAATAATAATAATAACAATAATAATAATAACAATAATTATATGCCAATGCATTAAACTGTAAACGATAAACCAGGAGTGGCTGTGTGGTAAGTAGCTTGCTAACCAACCGCATGGTTCCGGGTTCAGTCCCACTGCGTGGCATCTTGGGCAAGTGTCTTCTGCTATAGCCCCGGGCCGACCAATGCCTTGTGAGTGGATTTGGTAGACGGAAACTGAAAGAAGCCTGTCGTATATATGTATATATATATAAGTGTGTGTGTGTGTTTGTGTGTCTGTGTTTGTCCCCCTAGCATTGCTTGACAACCGATGCTGGTGTGTTTACGTCTCCGTCACTTAGCGGTTCGGTAAAAAAGAGACCGATAGAATAAGTACTGGGCTTACAAAGAATAAGTCCCGGGGTCGATTTGCTCGACTAAAGGCAGTGCTCCTGCATGGCCGCAGTCAAATGACTGAAACAAGTAAAAGAGTAAAAGAGTAATTCCTCAGACAAAAACAAAAAAAGGAAATCGTAGCAAAAATGCTAAACCCCATTTTGGTTAGAAGAGAAATATTCCAAGTGGCAACCTTCTTCTCTCTCTCTCTCTCCCAATCTTTTGAATTTTTAGAAGTTATTTTATATACAAAAGCTTATACAATCAGGATAGCAATACGAGTGTAATCTTGCATTTAGCGGGGAGTGGGATATTCGAATGGAATATTCTAACGGAATATGATCTTTAATATCCATTTAGAATGCTAAAATCTTTTTGGTCACCATAAATCAAATTCCTTATTGATATAATGTAAAGCACTTATATATTTGAAGGCGCCAAACTGGCAGAATCGTTAGCAAGCTGGACAAAATGCTTAGCAGCATTTCGTCTGTTGTATCTGAGTTCAAATACCGCTGAGGTCAACTTTGCCTTTCATCCTTCCAGGGTCAATAAATTAATTACCAGTTGCATACTGGGATCGATCTAATCGACTGGCCCCCCTACAAACATTTCAGGCCTTGTGCAAAAAGTAGAAAAGATTATGTTGTTTTGCTAAGATGGCGAGCTGGTAGAAATGTTAGCACACTGGGCAAAATGCATTGGGGTATTTCGCCTGTCTTTACGTTCAAATTCCGCTGGGGTCAACTTTGCCTTTCATCCTTTCAGGGTCAAAAAATTAAGTACCAGTTGCATACTGGGATCGATCTTATCGACTGGCCCCTCTACAGACATTTCAGGCCTTGTGCATAAAGTAGAAAAGATTATGTTATTTTGCTAAGGTGGGGAGCTGGCAGAAATGTTAGCACACTGGTCTTTACGTTCTGAGTCCAAATTCCGCTGGGGTCAACTTTGCCTTTCATCCATTCAGGGTCAATAAATTAAGTACCAGTTGCATGCTGGGGTCAGTCTAATCACCTGCCCTCCCCACCGCTGCAGAAATTTCAGGCCTTGTGCCTAGAGTAGAAAAGTATATATCTTTACATATAAACACACACAGATGAGGTTGATGGGGATCTGCCATCAAAAACAGACAAATGACTCGTCAAACTGGAAAGTCACAAGAGACAAGCATAGGAAGGTGCCATTTGAAGAAGCTCTACTACATTACTCTCTCTCTCTTTTACTCTTTTACTTGTTTCAGTCATTTGACTGCGGCCATGCTGGAGCACCGCCTTTAGTCGAGCAAATCGACCCCGGGACTTATTCTTTGTAACCCCAGTACTTATTCTATCGGTCTCTTTTGCCGAACCGCTAAGTGACGGGGACGTAAACACACCATCATCGGTTGTCAAGCAATGCTAGGGGGACAAACACAGACACACAAACATATACACACACACTTATATATATATACATATATACGACAGGCTTCTTTCAGTTTCCGTCTACCAAATCCACTCACAAGGCATTGGTCGGCCCTGGGCTATAGCAGAAGACACTTGCCCAAGATGCCACGCAGTGGGACTGAACCCGGAACCATGTGGTTGGTTAGCAAGCTACTTACCACACAGCCACTCCTGCGCCTATTGCTCAAGAAACAAACATTTAAATCCAAGTATGTGAGACTTCACTTTTGATCTGGCATATCTGAAGACTGAGCTGATTGCAAATCCTGCAAACCTTGCTAATAAACACCTGCTTGCTCAGATTTAACAGAAACAATCTTCATGACACCACCAAGAATAGCGAATTACATAAAATAGCTGATGTCATATGTTGCGACTATGTAATATTACTTTCATAATAGATGTGTTTAAAGTTACATGTATATGTATATATGTGTGTGTGTATAAATATATATATATATATATATATATACATACACACACATATGATACACAGGTGTATACTCATATACATGTGCACACGCACACATATATACATACATATATATATATATATTCATGTATATATATCTGTGTGTGTGATATATATGTCTAATTATGCTTACGCAAGTGCACATACACACTCACACACACACACATATATACATGCATATTTAAATCCATAATCACGTGCATTTACACATACTATGCACATATAAATATAGATGTATACATATGTGAGTATATCTATAGTCAGTTCTGATACCACATTCACCTTACTTTGGATTTCATCTCTGGGAGAGTAACTACATGTTGGGGTGTTATTACTATGATTATTTACTGGATCATCCAAAGATTAATTAAGCTTTCTATTATGCATTTTAGACATATTGTATCCTAGTTTAAAATATGTTGTGTATAATAGCTTAACTGTGTGTCTATTAAAAATTATATATATATATAATACAAATAAGAAAATGAAGAAACACATTAGTTGGTTCATCAGCTTTAGGATATTAGAATGTCGCCTTATTCAATTATCAAAACTATAACCATAATTACATACATATATACAGTATAAGATTCAATACAATTAAGATAAGAATACAAGTAGTTATTAAAAAAACATCAATATAAATGTTAGAATCATTAAAATCACTTACAGCTGTTTCAGCCTATGGAAAAAAGTAATTTTTTGTGCCTATACTTGTCAATTATATTGAGGCTGTAGGCAGTTAAAAATAGGGTATTTATATATATCCATAGGCCTCGTCAGAGATTATAA
>NW_021836265.1:15000-25070 GCF_006345805.1 Octopus sinensis
TTCTATCAAATTCTCTCAATGGCAATGTTGAAAGGTTTATTCTATTTTCAAGTGTTGTCACTTACAGAGGAAGGTGTCAGCGACGTGGATGGTGCTGTCCTCTAATGAATCATTGTCATTGTCATCGTCGCCGTTGTCATCGTCGCAGTTGTCATCGTCGCCATTGTCACCATCGCCATTGTTGCCGTAGCCACTGTCGCTGTTGCCATTGTCGCCGTCACCATTGTCATCATCGCCATTGTCGTCGTCACCATTGTCGTCATTGCCGTTGTCGTCATTGCCGTTCTCGTCGTCGCCATTTGACATCGACACCATTGTCACCATCGCCATTGTTGCCGTCATCGTTGTCGTTGTCGCCGTTGTCGTCGTTGTTGCTGTCGCCGTTGTCGTCGTCGCCATTGTCGCCATCGCCACTGTCGCCATCACCATTATTGTCGACACCATTGTCACTGTCGCCATTGTCGTTGCCGTTGTCACCACTGCCTCCGCTGCCACCACTAGCGCCACCACCACCACCACCACCACCACCACTTCCACGACCATCATCATCACCACTGCCACTGCCACCACCACCACCATCACCACCACCATCACCATCATCATTTAGCATCTGTTCTCCAAGCCTGTATCTGTTGGGCAGTTTGACAAGAGTTGACCAGCTGAAGAACTGCACCAGACTCCAGTCTGTTTTGGCATGGTTTCTACAGAGAGTACTGAGTGCTTTTACATGGCACCAGCACTTACAAGCCTGCAAGATTAGGGACGCTCAGCTGGAGAGGGTTGCAAGGAGACAAGCTTGTATGCAAGGGTGGCCATGCTTTTACTTAGGTTAGTGTGTCTTTACAATCACAGCAAACCACCAGGCATCTCGGTCCCCTGTTATCCCTTCTGTGAGTCACAACGTTTGGAAATCCTTTCTCACCACTTCGTCCCATGCCTTCTTGGTCTACTCCTTCCAAACGTTCCTTCTACAAGTTCTTCAACATCAAAATCAAGTCAAACCACAATCAAATGGAAATTATAATTGTGGCTGATGCCAGCGCTGCCTGTCTGGATCCTGGTGCTGGTCACATGTAAAAAGCACCATCCAAACGTGGCTGATGCCAGCACTACCTTGACTGGCTCCTGTACCAGTGGCGCATAAGAAGCACCATCCAAAGGTGGACAATGCCAGCCCCCTCTGGCTCCCATGCCAGTAGCAGGTAAAAGCGCCATCCAAACGTGGTTGATGCCAGCCCCCTTTGGCCCCTGTGCCGGTGGCACGTAAAAAGCACGCATTACACTCTTGGAGTGACCAGCTTTAGTAAGGGTATCCAGCTGTAGAAACACTGCCAGATCAGACTGGAGCCTGTTACAGGCTCCTGGCTCCCCAGACCCCAGTTGAACCGTCCAACCCATGGAAAACGGACGTTAAACGATGATGATGATAAGGATGATGAAGGAATTAGAGATTGGCACTTCTTAATGCAACTGTTCTCATTCATATGGATTCTCGAAGAAAATTTAAAGCAAAAGATGTGAGAATAGAATAGTTGAATGAAGTAGTATTGATTTATGCACATTATGGTCCGTATTGGCACTTGGCCTTTGTAGTTGGAGTAACCTGAGATCTGACTAGATTCTTTGATTGGTCCTTATGCCCCATGACTTCCTCTCTGAGAGATTATCTCACTTTGTTATCTTTGGATGATGGTTTGGTTTTCTTGAGCTGGCAGAAATGTCAGCACGCTGGGCAAAATGCGTAGCCGTATTTCGTCTGCCGTTACGTTCTGAGTTCAAATTCCGCCGAGGTCGACTTTGCCTTTCATCCTTTCGGGGTCGATAAATTAAGTACCTGTTATGCATTGGGGTCGATATAATCGACTTAATACTTTGTCCTTGTTTGTCCCCTCTATGTTTAGCCCCTTGTGGGTAATAAAGAAATATATAATTCATGTAAAACAGTTGTTAGGAGGTGTGGTAAAGAAAACTCACTTCCCAGCCATGGGGTTTCAGGTTCGGTCGCACTATGTGCCACCTTGAGCAAATATCTTTTCCCATGGGCTCAGATTGACTACCGTTTTGTGAGAGAACTTGGGAGATGGAATGCATACATACATCATCATCATCATCGTCGTTTAACGTCCGTTTTCCGCGCTAGCACGGGTTGGACAGTTCGACCGGGGTCTGGGAAGCCAGGGGCTGCACCAGGCTCCAGTCTGATCTGGCAGTGTTTCTACAGCTGGATGCCCTTCCTAACGCCAACCACTCCGCGAGTGTAGTGGGTGCTTTTTACGTGCTACCTGCACAGGTGCCAGGGGAGTCCGGAATCGGCCACGATCGGTTGGTGCTTTTAACATGCCACCGGCACATATGCATATATATATATATATATATATATATATATATATTATATAGAGGGCATTATTACACATAAATGCCTCACACTAAGAGGGACATAAGTCATTTCTACCAAAAATTTCACTATATATATATATATATATATTTTATATATATATATAATATATATATATACATACATATATACATACATACATATATGTATGTATATATGTATATATGTACATATGTATATATCTATGTATATGCACATACATATATGTGTGTGTGTCTATATATATATGCATGTATGTATATATGTACAAGTGTGACTATGTGTGGCTGTGTAATCTGCAATATTGATGTTTATATAACTTTAATGGTTTCACAATAGCATGAACTCACTGTAGCAATAGTTGGACTAAGCTATACTCGTCACATTAGTAACAGCTATACTTTGGCTAAGTCCATCTTGCTTACTTCAGTTGTAGTGATATGTAAGATTCTATAGGTATGCTTTTAAAACTGAGAAGTGGGCCATTTGGGCTATGGTTTATCGTCAAGTGGGCCACACTCTTAAAACTATTCAGGGTAAATTTTCTTTTGTTGGGCTACAGTTTGCTTGGGACTGTTTTAAAACATACAACCGGGTTACCACATTGTCCTCTGTGTGGTGAAACCTTGTGCAAATGGTTATGCTCCTTGGTCCTCACTGAAGTAAAATCATGGAACTTTCTGATAGAAAGGCAAAAGGTAAGGGACAAGGAAACTTTATATAGATACATGCACAGATGCATACACAAATACACACACACACACACACGTACATGTCCATACATACACACACAGACTTACATTGTTTGAACATGCACATTTTTACAGCTTGATGCTCTTCCTGTTCTCAACCCTCATCTGTTTCTCAGCTAGAAATATGTATCAGTACATATCTCTCTCCCTCACTTTCTCTCTATTTCTCCTCTCTCTCTCTCTCTCTCTCTCTCTCAGAGTGGTTGGCGTTAGGAAGGGCATCCAGCTGTGCAACCATCTGGTTCGACAGTCCTCAATCAAATCGTCCAACTCATGCTAGCATGGATGGACGTTAAATGATGATGATGATGATCATCATCATCATTTAACGTCCGCTTTCCATGCTAGCATGGGTTGGACGGTTCAACTGGGGTCTGGGGAGCCCGAAAGCTGCACCAGTCCAGTCAGATCTGGCAGTGTTTCTACAGCTGGATGCCCTTCCTAACGCCAACCACTCCGAGAGTGTAGTGGGTGATTTTATGTGCCACCGACACAGGTGCCAGACGAGGCTGACAAACGGCCACGCTCGGATGGTGTTTTTTTATGTGCCACGACACAGGTGCCAGACGAGGCTGGCAGACGGCCACGCTCGGATGGTGTTTTTATGTGCCACCGACACAGGTGCCAGACGAGGCTGGCAAACGGCCACGATCGGATGGTGCTTGTTACGTGCCCACAGCACGGAGGCCAGTCGATGCGGTACTGGCTACGGCCACGTTCGGATGGTTTTCTTATGTGCCACGTGCCACGGCACTGGTACCACAAAGATACAAATTCCATTGATGTTCATCTATTTGATTTGTTTTGATTTGATGATATATATATATATAATATATATATATATATATATATAATATATATATATATATATATATATATATATATATATATGTATGTATGTATGTATGTATATATAGGATTTAATATAAGTAATATTTAGTTATGAATGACTAATAGTTTCATGCTGTGGAAACACAATAATTTGATTGATTTATGTGTCATGCCTTGTGTCTCAAAGCTTGAATACATTACATGGCTGGTCTTATTTGAAAAACCAAGATAGAATGCTGCTTTATGAAAAAATATGCACCAAAATCAAGAGGAAGATGAATGCATAAGGTGGAGTGAGGAACAGTAGAACCAAAAATGGTAAAAATATTGGAAAAAGAAAGAAGAATAAGAAAATCAAGGGCTGCATCCATTTCGCCCATCAGAATCATAATTAATATAGTTGGTGTAGAATAGTTTGACAAGAAGGAGGCTAACGTTTGTGAGACAGCATGCTCAATCCAGAGAGGGTGGTGTCCTCCAGTTCAACAACAGAAATTTGCCTATGTTCTTACATTTACTAAAAATTTCAGATCTGGTATTAAGCATTGTGGTGGAATTTTTGAATTTATAAAGAATTTGAGATGTTTTGTTTACACATAGCTTGCTTATCTGAAACCATTTATATATGATTTAGATTTTTCCACAAAGCCTTACTTGGTTGTAGATGATGTGCAGCTAGTCTCCAGATCCCATAAATGGCTGGCCAGGTTTGCAGTTTTAGTCTTGTTGATGTCTTGGAAAAGAGACGGTGGTTGGCATATCTTCTTTTAAAATTGCCTTCACATAAACTTGCATAATTTTTCTTTTGGATTCTTTTATTTTGGAGCACTGCTTTGATTTTATTTTCATAAACAACTGAGTTTATGAAGCATGCCTGAACAAGAGGGCAAGATTCAGGGTCTTGACAGTACCAATAAGGAGTAGGCAGTTGGTTTGAGTGATAATGCCCTTCATATTAGGGCAGCTATTGTATGAAATTTTTACCAAATATCTAATACAAATTAGGATTTTAAGGGATCAAGCTTCAAAAACTCTTCAACGTGGTGTCCCAGCATGGCCACAGAATGACTGAAACAAGTAAAAAAGATATATGTATATATATATATGTATAAATTTATAGGTCTGCCCAGGACTTAGTGCTTGCTTTTTCCATGGGTATGAGTAAGTATTCCATTTATATCTCACGTATTTATCGCTGAAGAGGGGAAAATTCTTTGAATTAACCCCGAATTTGGGACCAATACGGTAATAACGGATTTTTTAGAAATTTCTATCGGTTTGTTTTGAGACGCATAAATTATAATGGTTATTAACAATTTTGTCTTTTTTTCAACATATTTGGCATTAGAATTTTTCTTTTGCCCTTATTTTGTAAATTATTTATAAATTTAACCTTTAAAGGTATTTTTTAATATGCTGGCCATTGATGAAATTTTTTTTTCTCAAAAAATAGTTTTATCCTACATTAGGTATATATATATGTATAGATAGATAGATATGTATAATACACACACACACACCTACGCACATGCACGCGTGCACACACACACACACATACACACACACACACACACACATATATAGGTGCAGGTGTGGCTGTGTGGTAAGCAGCTTGCTTCCCAGCCACATGGTTTGGTGTTCAGTCCTGCTGCGTGGCACCTTGGGCAAGTGTCTTCTATTATAGCCTCGGGCTGACCAAAGCATTGTGAAGGATTTGGTAGACGGAAACTGAAAGAAACCTGTTGTGTATATATATATATACATATATTTAAATATATATATGTATATGTTTGTATGTCTGTGTTCATCCATGTTGATGTGGTTACATACCAGTAACTTAGTGACCGATAGGATAAGTAACAGGCTCACAATGAGTAGGTCCAGGGATAGATTTCTACAACTAAAATGCAGTGCTCCAGCATGGCCACAGTCAAAAGGATAATGACTGAAGCCAAAAGAATACACACACAAGTAGATATATACTGATATATATATATATATATCATCATCATCATCATCATCGTTTAGCGTCCGTTTTCCATGCTAGCATGGGTTATACATATATCTATATATATATACATATATATATCTGTATATATATATATATACATACACACACACACACATATATATATATATATACATACATATATAGGGAGAGTTCACAACAAAAACAAAAGACAGAGGCAGGTGGTATAGAAAACAAACAGATGTATTAGTATAACACTCAGGAATTGAAAAAGTCTTTTATGTTTCTTCTACAGAAAGGGACACAGAAAAAAAAACAAGGAGAGAAAAAAAATGAGTGTAGTGGCTACTGATCTATCATATATATATATATGTATATGTATATATATATATATATATATATATATTATATATATGTATATGTAATGTATATATATATATTAATATATAATATTATATATATATATATATATATATGGTGTGTGTGTGTGTGGATATATGAATGCATGTATAGTTTACAGTCTATTTTATAATTCCATTCACATTTTGGATAATTTACAGGATTAAAGCTACTCTCACATTTCTTGAGTGTGACTCATCATCATCTTCGTTTTAATAATTCCTCACCATCACCATAAACTCTAAAATGCCACCCCACTGCACTCTGCCACTATCACAACGACCACCACACTGCGACCACCATCACCACAACCACCCCACCGTTATCATACACTTCATTCAACTTGACAATTGCACCCTCCAGTCTCCATGGCTACAACTGAACCAGGTAAGCTGCAGGATGGACACTTAAGTGGAGGAGAGAGAGAGGGAGGGAGGGAGGGAAGGGGAGGAAGATGTAAGTAGTGGTAGGCGAGGTAAAATAAAGGTGTAGGGATGTGCGTGTAGCAGTGGTGGTGGTGGCGGTGGTGGAGATGGTAGTGGTGGTGGTGGATGTGATGAATGGTGATTAGCGGACATAAACAATACAAAATCTAATACAAATTGAGTCTCGGTGCCATGCCGCCGCCACCACCGTTGCCACTGCCGCCTCCACCTCAACATCCACTACGGTGCCATCATGACTTACCTGTCCAGATAACACACACAATCTTACCTGTAATAGTTGTTGTTCTAATTAGCAAAGCTGTCTTTACTTCCTTTCAGCTATCGCCAATCTCTATTGTTGGCTGTTGGGTGATGGTGTGATGAGAAAGAGGCTGTTGTTATTGTTGCTGCTATTGTTATTGTAGTTGTTGTTGTTGTTGGTGGTGGTGGTGGTGGTGGTGGTGCTGATGGTGGTGTTGTATTTGTTACTGTTGTAATTGTTACGAATATACATGGTGGCCTCGCTGCTTGATTGCTGCTCTCTTAAGGCAGCACAGATGTGGTTTTTGTTTTTCGGTTCTGTTCAAGACCTACATTCATTTAGCACAAATTTGGCAATGATGGGCGCCTCTTGCAGCAGGTGTTCAGATATTTAATCCCCATCCCCAACACCAGGCTGACACAGGCCTTCATTACATCATGGAATTTTTGCACTGAGTGATTTGCAAATTTTTATCTACAGCCAGTCTCTATCATGAACATGCATACATATATGTGTGCATGTGTGTGTGTAGATAATGAAAAACATGAGTTGATTTCGGATACACATTGCTCGAGAAGACTTCCTTATCAATACTTCCATGATGGCACTGCGGTTATGGATCAATATTGTGTATCCAGACATCTGGGCCCTTTGCAATATGTTCCTGCCAAGCCTTTACCTCACCTTTCAGCCTCTTATCTTTCAGTTACTTATCCTTCCATCACTCTCCTGACTACTGTGTTACCTTGCAGCTGTAGTTAAATGAGAGCAGAACTCTATATATACATATATATGTGTCTGTGTGTGTGCTTGTCTGTGTTTGTGTGTGTGTGTGTGTGTTTAAGCCACATTATATGGATTCACGTAATCCAATAGTACTCATAAAAAAAGCTTCTTATTACTCTTTTACTCTTTTACTTGTTTCAGTCATTTGACTGCGGCCATGCTGGAGCACCGCATTAGTCGAGCCAAATCGAACCCCGGGATATATTCTTTTGTAAGCCCGTTCTTATTCTACGCTCTCTTTTGCCGAACCGCTAAGTGACCGGGACTTAAACACACACCAGCATCGGTTGTCAAGCAATGCTAGGGGGACAAACACAGACACACAAACATATACACACACATCAGAATATATATATATATATATATACATATATACGACAGGCTTCTTTCAGTTTTCCATCTACCAAATCCACTCACAAGTGCAGTGTTCGGCCCGGGGCTACAGCAGAAGACACTTGCCCAAGATGCCACGCGTGGGACTGAACCCGGAACCATTGGTTTGGTTAGCAAGCTACTTACCACACAGCCACTCCTGCGCCTATATTGTGTCATTCTACAAAATATAAAGAAATTACAGTACGGAAAAGAGAAAACGACAAGGAGTGTAGAAAGTCATGGATATTCCATACTATATACACTGAAAGTTTTCAAAACTGAAACCACAATATCTCACTACAGCATTTGTATGGATTCATAGCCCTGCATGCAGATATGCATTGCCACAAAGCTGCATTCCTGCAGTTGTGAGGATTCTGTCTTTTGAATCATTTCACACCATGTCTGTCAAATCCTTTTTAACAGCACTCCAACTGTGACCACCTTGCATAACAAAATCCAAATCTTTCTCAGTTCCCACACAAAAACATTTTGCTTTGAAGACACAGGTATTCTGCCCAAGAAATAAAACACCTTGGGCAAGTTTCTTCTACTATAGCCTCGAGCCAACCAAAGCCTTGTGAGTGGATTTGGTAGATGGAAACTGAAAGAAGCCCGTCGTATATATGTGTATATATATAGATATGTATGTGTGTGTGTCTGTGTTTGTCCCCCCCAACATCACTTGACAACCGATGCTGGTGTGTTTACATCTCCATAACTTAGTGGTTGGTCAAAAGAGACCAATAGAATAAGTACCAGGCTTACAAAGAATAAGTTCTGGGGTCGATTTGCTCGACTAAAGGCAGTGCTCCAGCATGGCTACAGTCAAATGACTGAAACAAGTAAAAGAGTAGAAGAGTAAAGAGAGTCTTGGGTGGATTGTTTCTGATCACAGGATTCCACTATTTTTATTTGTTTTTACTTCAGTCCTTCAGTCCATATTGAACATAGGGCATCGATGACTTTTCACCATTGTTCTCATCTCTGAGCTCTCTTGCAGTTTTTGAATCATCCTTGATGATCCTGTAACCTTGCTTTATTGGCCCTAAACGACCCCATTTTTACCTCTGGGAAGAATTGGGTCTTGGTAGCTTGTTTTCTATCATTGGACCTGTCCAACCTGACGACAAAGCCTACCCAACCAAAATTATGCATTCTGTTAGCCTAGCTTTGAGGGTCATTGAGGCTCGCATGCCACCTTGTGATGGAATCTTCTATATGGTCACTGAATATGCTAGACAGAGCAGCCATATCATTACTGAAATGCCTTTGATTACTGAAGTCTGATGGATCCATAATGCCCAAGGTCCAATCAACAGCATCAGAAATGGCAAAAATACAATGTAAGGATTCACACAGGGCATATATTCTCCAGGTAGCAATTTATCTCTAATTCTATCAGATAAGGTGATCAATTAGAACAGTGCTTCCTAAAGTAGGTGATATTGCCCCCTTGGGGTGGGCTGAAATGGGGGTGGGGTGGGGGGTGGATCATATATAATTACTGGGGATGGAAAAGGCAGCTGGTGGGGTTGAGGAGAATGTGATAAAAGATGGAAAAGGCAGCAGGTGATTGGGAATTGATGCATCCAGTCAATTTTTTTTTTAGACTTCATCTATTTAAATATTAACTTTTTTTGAAACTTTAAATGTCATATTATGATAAACCACTCATTAATCACAATCATAACAACATATAACATTACCAACAACAACAACAACAAAATAAGAATAAGATAATAATGATAATAATAATACTAATACTAATAACTATATATAATAATAATAATAAAATAATAATGATAATAATAATAATGATGAAAAATAAATAATAATAATAATAATAATAATAATGATAATAATAATAATGATAATAATAATAATAATAATAATA
>NW_021836266.1:0-12500 GCF_006345805.1 Octopus sinensis
AGTTAGATAGTTAGATAGATGGATAGATTGATCGATCGATAGATAGATAGATAAAGCTAGGTACTCAATATCTACCGACGTACATATCAGTTTATTTAATGGACAATACACCGGCCTAATTTTGTTATTCTACCATAATGAAAATAGTGGCGACCCTATTATTAATGAATAAATTTCCATAAACGAGTAATAATAAGCAAACAAATAATAACAAAATCGGAAATGAAAAACTGAAGCCATTTATAAAGCTATACTCCGGAATGAGTATATGGAGCTTTCGGTATCCGAATGAAACATTCTCCAACTGCAGAAAGTAAATTGTATTAACGACCTTTCTCATACCTTCATCAGTGAGATGTGGAGGCGCAATGGCCCAGTGGTTAGGGCAGCGGACTGGCGGTCATAGGATCGCGGTTTCGATTCCCAGACCGGGCGTTGTGAGTGTTTATTGAGCGAAAACACCTAAAAGCTCCACGAGGCTCCGGCAGGGGATGGTGGTGATCCCTGCTGTACTCTTTCACCACAACTTTCTCTCACTCTTACTTCTTGTTTCTGTTGTACCTGTATTTCAAAGGGCCGGCCTTGTCACTCTCTGTGTCACGCTGAATATCCCCGAGAACTACCTTGAGGGTGCACGTGTCTGTGGAGTGCTCAGCCACTTACACGTTAATTTCACGAGCAGGCTGTTCTGTTGATTCGGATCAACCGGAACTCTCGTCGTCGTAACCGACGGAGTGCTCCCCCCCCCCCCATCAGTGAGAAACAATGAGCTATTGAAATAATGCGGTCTTTTGGGGGTTCTCAGATAAATTCGATCGTTTTATTTCTACTTTATTTCTACCGTCATAAGTTTGAAAAGCAGTAAAATTCATTCAAATTTCAAAAATGATGAACGAAATTTGTCCTGGAAGAATAGAGTTAGGCCGGTGTATAAGAGGCACCTTTTTTTAAAATTCTTTTATTCTTAAATGTACTCTTAAATGTAACAAACAATTGCTATGCATTTAATGCGACTATATTACTGATGTATAAGTGAATGACGGAACGCTAACTTTTTTTCTCAAAATGTATTTACTCCGGAAATACGGAAAAATAGAAAAATATAAAACACTTCGATAAAAGTATATTTTTTGTGTTAATTAAAATAATATTGGAAAGGATTAAAGTAAATGGAAAGAAAAACTGGAACAAATCTAACAACCTAATATATAAAATTGTACTACATTATTCTACTGACATCATTCTAATTACATCATTCTACTGAGCATAAAAATAATAATAATAATAATAATTATTATTATTATTATTATTTGCTTGTCAGTTGTTTGACCTTAACCAGTTGAGCATGTCCCTTAGTGGCTGACGATATGTGCATCTCTGATCACGAGCAGAAGTAGTGGGGGAGCATCATAGCCATGTGTTGAGAGGGATTCTATGGGGTTTGAATAATTCACCTCTGGAAAATGGGTGGTTCTTTCAACATCCTTAAACAACCCTTATTCAGGGACCTTTTGAGCGAGATGGGCTACTCGACCTGAAGAAAATTCTAACCGGGCCCCACCTGCAAGGTCATGCGCTGTTTATCTTGATAAACATATGGTTGTGATGCATGTGCCTGGTGTACCCTTATCAGACGGGTAGTCATGATGGGTATATTGGGCTTCGTATATTTTACCCCAGTGTCACTTTGATGGCATGAACTGCTCTCTCTCACTCAATAATAATAATAATAATAATAATAATAATAATAATAATAATAATAATAATAATAATTTTTTTTTTCTTTATCGGCCAAAAGGGCCGCACATAAAACAAAGGACGATACAACCATGGGAATTTACGTGTAGTACGTGTGAATAGTAAAAAAATAATTACAATTGATAAAAATTCCAAACAAGAAAATTCTCCAATCGGAGGGAAACTCCACTCAGGGGAAAACAAGAGACCCCACTCACCCTTGACACTCCGAACAGCAAAGGCACTTCGGGCGAGAACCCTGTGCATCATTAGGCACATCATGCCCAGCACCCAGTGCAGCGACTGCTGACGGTAATCGTCGAAGCAGAAGGTGAGATCTACCCTAGTCCCCAAGCCACCGCGCGCTCCTTCCATTTCAGCAAAGTGCTGCTCAAATTCCGCACACATCTGCTTGGATTCGAGCAGCAAGAGTCCGTCTTGGCCCGCCAAAGATCGAATTGTGGCTTTGATTCCACGTTGCACATCCACCACACTGGCTCACCGAACGGATTTTATTTTTTCGTGTCTTAGAGCATGCACCCTGGCTCTGACGAATTATTTCTAATTTAAGCTCAAGGCCAGACATTTAAGAGGCGGTTAGTTAGTCGTTTACATCATCTCCATCCCCAGGCCTAGAACAATGAATGTTCATCTCTCAAGCGTTTTGTTTTACAGCGCACCTAGTGTGAAGAAAACCTGTGAACATATTTTACTGTTTGCGCCTACACCTCCTATTGTAAATATTCCATGTTGAAATAAAACCATCAACACAGGGTGAAAAGATATTTATTTAATGGTTTAAAAAACTGAAAAAGAATCTTGCGTACGTCAATTATGTGGTGAAAGAAAACATAATAGGAATTTAGGAATGATGATGATAATAATAATAATAATAATAATAATAATATAATAATAATAATAATAATAAAATAAAAATAATAATAATAATAATAATAATAATAAAAACAATAATAATAATAATAATAAAATAAAAATAATAATAATAATAATAATAATAATAATAATAATAAAAACAATAATAATAATAATAATAATAATAATAACAACCGTGTTTCATTCGATGTTGTACTTGCTTGGCAGGTGACTTGTTCTTGTGGCACTCAGTTCCGTTTTTCTACCTGCAGCTTTAGAATTGTGTGTGTACGTCTGTGTGTGTAAACTCACAAGCATTTATATAGAATGTATACACAAATATATATATATATATATATATATTTATTTATATATAAGCAATAATAAATCTCTGAGCGAGGTATAAACAATAGCTGCACGACATCGTGAAGTATATTTGCCGCTTAAATGTGGCTAACCCTTAAGGGTGAATGCTACTGTAACTTGTAGCCCTCCTGGGGTACAAGCTACAGTAGCATCCACCTTAAGGGTTAGCTACATTTAAGTGGCAAATATACTTCATGACAATATATATATATATATATATATATAGATATCTATATATATATATATATATATATATATATATATATATATATATATATATATATATATTTATATTATATATATAATGAGTGAACATGTAAAGATATATATCTTTTACATGTTTCAGTCATTAGACTGCGGTCATGCTGGGGTACCGATTTGAAGAAATTTAATCGAATGTATCGACCCCAGTACTTGTTTTTAAAAGCCTGATACTTATTCTATCGGTGTCTTTAGCCGAACCGCTAACTTACAGGGAGGTGAACACATTAGCACCGGTTGTCAATAAGTTACGGCGGGGTACAAAGACAGATATAAAATCGCGCACGCACGCACGCACGCACGCACACACACACGACGGGCGTTTTTCACTTTCCGTTTTCCAAATCTACTCACAAGGCTTCGGTCGGCCCAAGGCTATAGTAGAAGACACTTGCTCAAGATACCACGCAGTGAAACTGAACCCGGAACCATGTGGTTGGGAAGCAACTTCTTACCACTTAGCCACGTCTGTCTGCGTAAACATATATATGTCTATGTACGTATATGTTTGTGTATGTATCTGTATATATATATATATGTGTGTGTGTGTGTGTGTGTGTGTGGTGTGTCCTATATATATATATATATAATCAAAATAAGTAACAGGATATCAAGTATTAGTGCAATACGCCCGTTTTAAGCGGCTCCATTTAATTGAGCAATGCAAGCATTACATCAGTTTAAATATAGTGCTATCTTCAGTTGCAGCAAACATGGATTTTCAATAGACAAGATATATTTATGTAATTTTTCTCAAGCATTTTGCCACAGCTTGAGGATGAAAGTATTTCATGCTGTCGCTATTGCAGTAAGACTATTCTGAGAGAAGAACTACAATTTTGGAGTTGCATGTGTATCTTCCTCTCTCTCTCTCTCTCTCTCCTCTCTCTCTCTCTCTTTATACACACACACACATATTCATATACACAAATAGATACAGATGATGCTAATACACTTATTTATCAGTTTCAATCGTTTCTATAGCTTGTGGAAATATTACATCAATCAACCTGTTAGATTATTCAAAATTAAGAATTACCTAAGCCATATAATATTCAATGAAAATTTCCGCCAAGCGTCTCGTCTGACTAGACGTAGATGCAATGTGAACTTACATTTTGAAAGAATAAATAAAATGAGAAAAGGCGGGGCTTATTCTGTCATAGTAATAAATCAAATAACAAGCTGTCACACAATCAGAGAAAACATTTAAGAGCAGTGTTATTAAGTTGCAGACCATGTGTTTCGAGTTCGAAGCCATTCTTACTTCAACTCTCAACAAATTAAAGTACCAGTCAAGGTTGTACATATGCTTAAGTATCTGTGACGTATATATATACCGTATATACTCGGCTATAAGTCGCACTTTTTTCCCTGTAGTGGGAAACAAACAGAGATACAAAGATACACACACACAAACAAATAAACACGCCAAAGAAAACGGGTACGATTTAATCGATTAACCGTTACCTGAAGCCTCTCGTCTTGTGTCTTTATCGCAAACAAATATTTACAAGCAAATGGCATTCAACATGGAAAGCAAAACGATTAAATTGTTAAACCGTCCGTAACGTCAGGAATCCCATATCTGTTTTAAGAAAGCTTTGACGCCATCAAACCGAAATGTTTTGAAACAAAGTGTTGTGCAACCTCACCCACGTCACACATTCTTCTCGCCCGTGGTTTACTTCATACATTCCGGGTCCCTACTTGTTGTTCAAGAACAAACTATATATTCGAATGGTTCAGATAAAAGCGGTCGATATTAATAACTCATTACACGGAGATAGAGATGGCGACGGGGATGAAAACAGAGGCGCCATTTTGTTTAGCTTGGTATTGCTGTTATCTTTCAGGTAGAAAATAGAGGATAACTTCCGGATAGGAAGCCATATCTTGTTGGTGTGATAAGAGGAACTTTTCCGTAAGAGCAGCAATTGTTTGCTACCAGGTTAATTGGGAGTGATAAGATTATTGCACAGGCGATGTTGTGTGTGTGTGTGTATGTGTGTATGTACTCTTACATGTGTGGGGAAGTTCGTGTTCTCATGTATGTGTGTGGATGTGTGTGTGTTTGTGTAATTACCTGTGAGTGGACGTTCGTGTTTTTGTGCATGTGTATATTTTCGTGTGCGCGAGTGTTCTTGTCTGTGGGTGTATGTTCGTTTATATGTATATACACTCCCATGCATGTTTGTGTGCGTGTGAATACTTATAGAAGCATTCTAAAAATAACTGTCACAAAATATTCACACGCATACAATTGCATACAGACACACATACACACGCAACCACATACGTTCACTCATACACGCATACGAGCACATATATACACTTATATATGTGTGTATAGCAATATACAGCTGTATACTTTAGTCAGAATACATAAAAAGATATATAATTATTCATAAATTGCGCATACATACACACACCGGCAGATATGTATATACATGCCTGAGTATGTGTGTGCGTATGTATATGTGTGCGTGTATCCATGTACGTATGACGTGTATATTTACTAATATTCCGCGACTAGCATCGTTTTATATTGTTTTAGATTGTTTTTTCTCACCTCATAATTACTTCTAATTAATTATTTTTAAATGTATCCTGTATTATCGTGTCTTTCGGCATTCATGTCGACATTGTATATAGGCGCAGGAGTGGCTGTGTGGTAAGTAGCTTGCTAACCAACCACATGGTTCCAGGTTCAGTCCCCCTGCGTGGCATCTTGGGCAAGTGTCTTCTGCTATAGCCCCCGGGCAGACCAATGCCTTGTGAGTGGATTTGGTAGACGAAACTGAAAGAAGCCTGTCGTATTTATTATACTATATATATATATTATATATATAATATATATATATATATATATTATATATATGTATGTGTGTGTGTGTTGTGTGTCTGTGTTTGTCCCCCTAACATTGCTTGACAACCGATGCTGGCTGGTATATTTACGTCCCCGTAACTTAGCGGTTTCGGCAAAAGAGACCGATAGAATAAGTACTGGGCTTACAAAAGAATAAGTCCCGGGGTCGTTTGCTCGACTAAAGGCGGTGCTCCAGCATGGCCGCAGTCAAATGACTAAAACAAGTAAAAGAGTAAAAGAAGGTGAGCATTAGTGTAAGCATTCAAACACCGTCACTACCTTTCCAGCCACTACTGCACTTCACATGAAACTTTTGTCCTCCAAAGTTATCTTGGATTTATTAGTGAACCTACCTTTATTTTATGTAAATTTTGGTCTGAAAAACTCAACTCGTATGCCGGAAAATACTATAAACACGAACCCGAAACCAAATGGCTGCAAAGTGAGCTTCTTAACCTCACCGCCAAGCCTTTGCCTATGTATACGTTACGAAATATTCCGGGGAGTAATCGGGTATCATAGGATCAGCTGGTTTGACCATCGAACAAACGAGCCAGTAGCGGAGGAAAGTGAAGCAGAAAGAAAACTACCAACTTACTTGGAGCCCATTTGACTTGCGTCTGTCCAGAGATATGTTTCTTTATTAGCCACACAGGGCTAGATAGATAAAATAGATAGATAGATAGATAGATAGATAGATAGATAGATAGATAGATAGATAGATAGATAGATAGATAGATAGATAGATAGATAGATAGATAGATGTTTAGGCACAGATAGATAAAAAGATAGATTGATAGATAGATAGATAGATAGATAGATAGATAGATAGATAGATAGATAGATAGATAGATAGATAGATAGATGACAGATAGATATGATAGATAGATAGAGAGAGAGAGAGAGAGAGAGAGAGAGAGAGGAGAGAGAGAGAGAGACAGACAGACTGAAATGCCGCCAGCGCAAACACAATTGACACACATACACACACACACACACACACACACGACACATACACACATACACCTATACACACCTACACAGGCACACACACACACACACACAGGCAGGCACGCACATGCACACACTCACACACGGGCATATAAAGGCAGAGACACGAAATAAGCCAATAACTTGCATCAAGTCTCAAAGTTGTTCCCGACTGTTCTGTGGTGCACATCGATCTTTCTCCGTCTTCACTAATCTTCATTTAATCCAATCGACTAATCCACTTTCACATCGTCATTAGTGACAACAGACTTCGCCACTCCCGTGTAATATGGTCATATCACACACGCTGTGAGGATTACCGCCAACAGACAGACAATCTGGTGATTGATTATTCCGCTATTCCGCTGTTCCACTACTTCGTTGCCTGCATTCGTGTTTTATTGTAATGCCTGGATGAGAGACCAGGATACATACATACATACATACATACATACATATATATATCTATATATATATATATATATACATACATACATACATTCACTCATACATATATGCAAACACACACACACACATACATGCATATATTCATGCATACATATATATAATATATATGTATGTATATGTGTATATATGTGTGCCTGTGTATTTATATATGTGCATATATATATATGTATATATCTGTCTATATACATATATATATGCGTGTATCTATGTCTATCTATCTATCTATCTATCTATCTATCTATCTATCTATCTATCTATCTATCTATCTATCTATCTATCTATCTATCTATCTATCTATCTGTGCCTAAACATCTATCTATCTATCTATCTATCTATCTATCTATCTATCTATCTATCTATCTATCTGTGTCTATCTATCTATCTATATCTATCTATCTATCTATCTATCTATCTATCTATCTATCTATCTATCTATCTATCTATCTATATGTATGCATGTATGTGTGTTTGTATATATATATATATATATATATACTTACATGTATTTATGTGCTTATGTTTAAATATGTGTTTGTGTATATGTATGTGTGTGTGTGTGTGTGTACACAGTAACTTGGTTACGTCAACTTTTACTGGTTAAATGTCAAGGTAAGGTTGTATTTTTGCTGTGATGTAGTTTTTATTGTGATTCCGATTTTGATCTTCAGGCAACAGCTAATGAGAGAGAACAGTTTCCATATTATTCTCTTGTCCTCTGCCTTTTATCTGCTGTCTGGATTTCAGTCATTTTATAGAATTATTTCATATACTGAAGGTTGTCGGAGCAGTGTGGCCGAATGGTTTTAAAGTTTTTTCATTGCAACCATGAGATCATAATTTCAATCTCAGAGTGTGACATCACGCGAAAATGGAATTTTCTAGCGTCTCAGGCGGATCCAAATCTTGCGAGTAAAAATGGGTTGACGGAGACAGTAAACAAAGCCCACCAACGGGGGCTGAATCTGCAATTCAAAAGTCCAACCTTGTCTCATGCTGTGTCACGCTGATTCTGCCGGGGAATAACGTTTATGTTACGCATCTCTGTGGAATATTCAACCACTTACATGTTAATTCGGGGGCAGGAAATTCAGTTAGTGAAACAACTGAATCCTCATTGTTCCTTCTCGAGCCATGCCTGGCTCATAAGGGCCGGTTTCCTTGGCGTATAGGCTCCCCACCTAGACGGGACGCCGGTCCGTCGCAGGTGAGCTGCAAGATGCAGGAGGAAAGAGTGAGAGAAAGTTGTGGCGAAAGAGTCAGCAAAAGTTCGCCATTACCTTCTGCCGGAGCCGCGTGGAGCTTAGGTGTTTCGCTCATAAACACACACATCACCCGGTCCGAGATTCGAACCCGCGATCCCTCAACCGCGAGTCCATGCTCTAACCACTAGGCCATGTGCCTCCACCATTCTGTAGGGAGTACGGCGTAATTTTTATCACACCTTTATTGCCGACAACGGTTAACTTAAATACATACTTTATGCCAGACCAGACCATGAATTATGCTTTCAAGTATATATTATTTTACTTTTTTACTTGTTTCACTCATTAGACTGCGGCCTTGCTGGAGCACGTTATTATTCATTTGTTTTTCATTTCTTCCAGATTATATGAGAACCCAATCTGCCTTCAGTATCATATCGATATTCCTTATGTTCCTGGCTCACGTATTTGCCTTCTACTCTTTCAAGAGACCCAGGTATATTATAAAGCGGCTTACAGCACTTCTACATATGATGACTGGTAAGGTCTTTTTTTCTTTCGGATATATGCAAGTGTTTCCGTATCGTCAATAATGACTGCAAATGTGTTTAATAATGAAATAAGATTACGATATAGAAAATTTTGCTTTCTTTTAAATGCCTTTAATACTTAATAATAGACGTCGTATTAAAAATCTTTCGGTTTTATGCAAGTGTTTCCGTATCGTCAATAATGACTGCAAATGTGTTTAATAATGAAATAAGATTACGATATAGAAAATTTTGCTTTCTTTTAAATGCCTTTAATACTTAATAATAGACGTCGTATTAAAAATTTTGATTAAAATGATAACTTTTTTCGATTCAATATTTGGTTTAGAAATATATAAGCCAGTATAGTAAATAAAGGAGATAACATGAGGTGGCTGAGATGACCGAGCATCGAACTTAATATATTTCAATTGCTGTACAACCACAACTACCAGGAAAACGTTAAGGTTAAACTCAACGACAGAAGAAACAGTAGCAAAGCAGCAAAAACAACAGCAACAGCAGTAGAGGCGCAATGGCCCAGTGGTTAGGGCAGCGGACTCGCGGTCGGAGGATCGCGGTTTCGATTCCCAGACCGGGCGTTGTGTGTGTTTATTGAGCGAAAACACCTAAAGCTCCACGAGGCTCCGGCAGGGGGGTGGTGGCAACCCCCTGTTGTACTCTTTCACTCCAACTTTCTCTCTTTCTTCCTGTTTCTTGTCCTCCCCGACTTCCTACGCAACCGCTGATGCGCATTCATCCATCCGTCGATGCTCTCGGTGTCGGGGGTTGACCTGCTTTCTCTTCTGTTGGTCTTACGAATAGCAAAGGACCACATTTCGGACTTCTCCCACTACAGAGGCGCGATCTTGCGAGCTCTGGGACGAAGACTGCTTCGCTCAACAAAGAAACAAACAAACAAACAGCAACAGCAACAACTAAAGCAACAATAACAAAGCATTAAGAAGAACAACAACAGCAACAACAGCAACAATAGCAACTGCAACAGCAGTAACAACAACGGCAGTAACTGTAGAAACGACAACATTAACAACAACTGTAACCGCAGCAGTAACAACAACAGCTACAATAACAATAACAACACCAAAATCAGTAACTGCAATAACATCCAATAGCAACAATAACGACATTCACCTTATACAACAACTTAGTGAAGTTGATGCTCTCGACTAACCCATCGTCTCTATAGAAACCGCTCTTGTTCCTATATACAAGAACCTCCTAACAAGCCTCTCAAACCTCATACGAAACTTCGCTTCCAAATCGACACCTAAAACCACAACAAAGCTTTGTAATAAACATCGTATTAAAAATCTTGATTAAAATAACTTTTTCGATTCAATATTTGTTGTACAGCAATTGAAATATATTAAGTATGCTGGTTTATATACTTCTATGCTAAAACTATTTTATCAGTTTCTTTTAATTTCTTCTCTCCTCACTTAAGTCTAATAGTTTTCATTTGTTTCTAATTTGTTGTTGTTCTTGTTATTATTATTATTATTATTATTATTATTTTTTTTTTTTTTTTTTTTTACAGCCGCCTGTTTGTTGGTACTCAACGAAGTGTATATAAAGTCAGTCGACCACGGTATAGACCACATCCCGGCAAGACATCCGAAGATTGCTACCTACCGTTATGGATTCTCTTTCATTTTATCTTGGATTAGCTTCGTCATTTACTTCTTGGCCGGTTGCGTTTTCCTATTCGCATCGCACAAACAGAAGACCGAAATGGCTGACGAGGAAGATGAACTAGCGGAACAAGATGAGCCAATGCATCTAGGCCGTATATAAAGAGATACAGTCACCTGTTTACAATGGTGAAAGCCTTTCTCTGTCTATTTTTCTTATGGACGATTATACGATTGGACGATTGGAACGTAATTTTTATTCTTGTCCTTTTGGACGAGTGGACGTTTGGACGTAACTTTTTTGTCGTTTTTGGACGATTGAACGTTTTGCGGGGTTTGCGTGTAAAAGCAATAGGGCCTGGTGTTAACACTTTTCTTTATTAAGCTGTTATATCGAAACATAGGTTACGAGATTGTTTTGGGGTTTGTTTTTTTTTTTGTTAAGAGAAAAAAGAGCGAAAAGAAAGAAAATAATGAGAAATAATAACGTGAAATGAAACGGAAGAAAAGTTGAAGAAGAAAGATAAAAAAATTTTTTTTAAGTGTAGAAAGAAATGAATCAAGAAGAAAGTTAATCAAAGCGATAATAATAATAATAATAATAATAATAATAATAATAATAATAATATAATAATAATATAATTAGAAGAAGAAGAAGAAACCCAAAAATATAAATAAGAAGACAGCTAAATAGAGTTAAGTGGAGGAGAACTGATTTAATGACAGAGGCAAACGAGAAATGAGAAAGAAAATGAAGGAAATTAATACGTTATTATAAAGGGAGATAATTGGATGTGAAACTTCCTGCCAATGTTCATTTTTTACGTGTTTTTTATACCCCACCCCGTCCCTACCACTACTACCACCAACACCACCACCACCACCACCACCATTGGCTTTTTGAATTGAATACGCACACATATACATAAGCACACACAAACACACATACACGCAGATTTACGGATACATATGCGTTCAGGCTCCTTATCATAAACACAAACATATACACGCCAGTACACACACACACACACACATACATACATACACACACACATACACACACACACACACACACACACACACAACACAGGCACATTTACATAAGAAAGCATGCGCGCACGCACATCGATACTTTGAAACTATCTTGAAGTTGGAGCATGATATATTTAAAAAAATTTATATCTTTAGAAAAAATCCAAACACTACAAGAATAAAAGATGATGACCTCAATGAGCAAATAAAAAACCTAATAAAGACAGACAGATAGATACAGAGTGAGAGAGAGAGAGAGAGAGAGAGAGAGAGAGAGAGGAAAAGGACTAGGAAATGACAAGAATACGGAATTCAAAGGTAATTGACTGTAATGTTTCTTGGTAACAATGGCAATATATTGCGAAAGAGTTTATATCTATCAAAAAGTGTGATTGCCGTGAGGGGTAAGAAAAAAACCGACGTTTCGGACATTCGTCATTTTTCTAAAACTCGCGACGGACTTTTTACTCCAGCGACAATCATACCTATTTAACAGTTATAAACTCTTTTGAAATAT
>NW_021836266.1:17500-25996 GCF_006345805.1 Octopus sinensis
AACACTTAGAGATGTACCATCCACTCTTGCCATTTTCGCAGCTTTCATTCACCTTTCAATAAACTCACCGGAGGACAGCACTTCCCTCTCCACTCTCACTTTCCTTCATTGATTTCCATAAAGAAGTCAATGAGAGCTCTACCAAAGAGAAACGTGTCTATCCTCATGCCTTACAGCCTTGTCCATCAAACAACCCATTTGGCCACAGCCACCAGGCGAAGGAAAATTGCCTTGCCTGTTCGATTGAAGGAGGGCGGCGGTGCAATCGTCATTACAAACTCGGCCGACAGACGGATCCGTCGCACACGTGACAGCAGCTTTTCGACATAACCCCACAAGTCAGCAATGCCCGCACACTGAACAAGGGTGTGCAGAACGGGTTCGTCACTCTGCGCGCACCTCGGCGCGTCTGACAGCACATCTGTGTCTGTAAAGTTTATGATAATAATAATAATGATAATGATAATAATAATAATAATAATAATAATAATAATAATAATAATAATAATAATAATAATAATAATAATAATAATAATAATAGTCGGCATTATAAAATCAAAACCGCTGACAAATGGTATAAACACCATCCTGAAGCTGTGACTGAGGGAGAAAATGTGTCGATTCTATGGGACTTCCCCGTACAGACCGACAAAACTACAAAAGCTTATAAACCGGATATTATTATAAAAGATCAGATAAAAAAAGATGTGTTTATTAATTGACATGAGTATTCCTTGCGATCACAATATATCGGCGAAAGAATTTGACAAGACTAGTAAATATAAAGACTTGCTAATAGAAATTTTTAAAAATGTGGCATCTCAAGGCGACTACAGTACCAGTGATTGTAGGATCTCTAGGAATGATAAAAAAAGGTACTGAAACCTATTTGAAAATGATTCCAGGCTTACCATCCCTACAGGAAGTGCAAAAACTCGTGTTAACTGGAACGGCTCATGTAATTAGAAGAGCATTATCGCTGTGAAAACAACATCCATCCATGAATTTATTAATTCATTAATTTTTAAATACATATTTTATCTGTGAATTTGCGCGTGTAATCTGGGAATACATACAATGAGCTTCTCTACCCTAGGTGTATGGAAAACACTCGGCGAGAAACGGAAGAAAATTTGAAAATAATAATAATAACAATAATAGCAATGATAATAATAATAATAATAATAATAATAATAATAATAATAATAATAATAATAATAATATAATAATATAATAATAAATGCCCTGATGCAGTGCCAGGCAGCAGCTCTCGTGGCTTCTGATCTTAACTGATTGGAAGTGTTATCATGTACATTGTTTTGTCTTGGTATAAAAGATGGGCTACAGTAAATATCCTGCTCAATACCACAGATTTGCTTGTCAGTTGTTTGACCTTAACCAGTTGACCATGTCCCTTAGTGGCTGGAGATATGTGCATCTCTGATCACGAGCAGAAGTAGTTGGGGAGCACCATAGCCATGTGTTAAGAAGCATTCTTTGGGGTTTGAATAATTCACCTCTGGAAACATGGGTGTTTCGTTCAACGTCCTTAAACAACCCTTAATCAGAGACCTTTTGAGCGGGATGGGTTACTCAACCAGAAGAAAATTCTAATTGGGCCCCACCTGCGAGGTTATGCGCTGTATATCTTGATATGAGATCACCATGTCGCGCGCATATGGTTGTGATGCATGTGCCCAGTGTACCCTTATCAGACGGGTAGTCATGATGGGTATACTGGGCTTCGTATATTTTACCCCGGTGTCACTTTGATGGCATGCACTGCTCTCTCACTCAATAATAATAATAATAATAATAATAATAATAATAATAATAATAATAATAATAATGCTTTCAAATTTTCGCATAAGGCCAGCAATTGTAAGGGGGGCAGAAGTCGATTACATCACTCCCCTCTATACTTGGCTAGTACTCAATTTATCGACCCCGAAAGGATGAAAGTCAAACTTGACCATGGCAGCATTTGAACTTAAAACGTTAGAACGTAATGGGTTGCAAGAAATATTGATAAGCATTTTGTCTGATACGTTAA
Organism: Octopus sinensis; assembly: GCF_006345805.1. Lineage (NCBI taxonomy): Eukaryota > Metazoa > Mollusca > Cephalopoda > Octopoda > Octopodidae > Octopus > Octopus sinensis. The sequence goes on from NW_021836266.1 coordinate 19,554, forward strand.
TGACCACTAATTTGAGGGGAGGGGAAAGACAATTGCACACATCCAGGACTTGACTGGTACTTTATTTTAAAAAAAATATATGTGCCCTTTGTAAAGCCTAGCCTGGCTCATGGGCCCGGTTTCCCAGTTTCTATGGCGTATGTGTTCCCCAGCTGGACGGGACGCCAGTCTATCTCAGCGTTACTCATTTTTGCTTGCTGAGTGGACTGGAGCAACGTGAAATGAAGTGTTTTGCTCAAGAACACAACGCATCGCCCGGTCCAGGAACCGAAACCACAATCTTACGATCATGATGCTGACACCCTAACCACTAAGCCACGCGCCTCCACTGGTACTTTATTTTAGGAACTTTAAAAAGATGAAAGTCAGCCTCAGCGGAATTTGAACTCAGGCATTTTGTCCGGTACAGTAACGGTTCTTCCAGCTGGCCACCTTTCAAAAACAAACTTCTAATTTTGGCACTAGGCCAGCAATTTTGTACTCAACCCGAGTGCTGAACTGACACTTATTTTATCGGCCCTGAAAGGATCAAAACGAAGCTGATCTCAGCAGAATTTGAACTAAGAGTGTCAAGAGTTTGAAGAAATAATAACGTGGGAGAGAAGGAACTAATGAGGGAACCTTTAGGTGCCCTTTCGAATTTCAAGAAATAACAGCCAATTATACGTCAGATCCAAGGCAGTTTTAGAGCACACTCTCTAAATATGATGAAAGACAATATTAAAGAAGATACTATGGCGGCAAGCTTTCAGAACCGTTAGCACACCGGGCAAAATGCTTAGGGACATTTCGTCTGTCTTTACGGCCCACGAGGTCAACTTTGCTTTTCATCCTTTCGGGGTCGATGCAATAAGTACCAATTGAACACTGAGGTCGATGCAATCGAATTACGCCCTCTCCCGAAATTGCTGGCCTTGTGCCAAAATTTGAAATCAATATTTAAAAAGGCACTTGCTTAAGGTGCTCTACAACGGGGTCGAACTGATAAACACAGGATTACAAAATGAAGCGGTTAACCCTGACAGCCATTGCTTTCTCTCAAATACTAAATTTAATTCCATTCATCTCCAGACATTCCTGCAGTTTCTGCAGTTCACATTAGATTTGTTCCACTTGCTATAATAAGATTTGTCGGAATATTTCGAGGAAAATTCTTGGATTCTCGAAAATCACCAACCAAATCTATTTCGTTTTGTTTTTTGTTTTGTTTTATTTGTTTTTAATTTTGTCTTGTTTTACCTCAGAATAATGATAATTGACTTAACATCCATAAAATACAGTCTCCTCCACCCCCTCCTCGTTATTATAATAATAATAGTAATAATAATAATTATTATTATTATTGTTGTTGTTGTTGTTATTATTATTATTATTATTATTATTATTATTATTATTATTATTATTATTATTATTATTATTATTTTGTTGCTGTTTATAATTCTTTGTCTATTGTTGATGCTGTTGTGTTTTGTTCATCTCCTCGCTCCCTATCTGTGTGTCTCTGTTTGTCTGTCTCTCTATCTATCTCTATTTATTTCTGACACCCCTTCTTTCTCTCTCTCTCTTTTCCCCCTCTCTCTCTCCCTCTCCGCTGTGACGTACATAACCCTATACCATCGCCTTTATTTGCCAAAATAACGCTGTTGCATTGGTCGCGGTAGATTTCGCATCTATATATATATATATTTCTTTTGCAAAGGTGTACGGCAGGGCGCGGTGTTGTATCATCACAGCTTGAAAATATACACATCAAAGAAATGAAACTAACATCAGAGGACCAGAAATAAAACAACAACAACAACAACAACAACAACAACATAACAACATCAACAACACTCACGCAGAACAAAATAACAGCACCTACAATGTCGACGACGACGACGATGATGATGATGATGACGATGATGGCGTCAATAATAAAAGCAACAACAATTGTTTATACGAGAGAGATCTTTTACAGAGCCATTAAAAATGCTAGAAATTGCAACCAAATCACAATGGGCTGACTTAAAAATTAGAACGCAGCAGATTCGACAGTCCAGGGATTCCTCTCTACCTCCACCTCTCTTTCTTTATGTGCTCCATCCCTGTTTTACTGGCATCAGCAACACAGACCTCCACACCAAAGACTGAAGATTCCTAATCTTTCTTAAAGAAGGCACAACTGTGGTTTTCCGTTGTCTATTGCCAGTTTATCATCAGATTACTCTGCTCATATCCTGGTACTCTCTTGAGATTACCCTCGAGGTGCTGAGCCTATAGGCGGCGAGCTGGCAGAATCGTTAGCACGCCGGGCGAAATACGTAGCCGTATTTCGTCTGTCGTTACGTTGTGAGTTCAAATTCCGCTGAGGTGGACTTTGCCTTTCATCCTTTCGGGGTCGATAAATTAAGTACCAGTTACGCACTGGGGTCGATGTAATCGACTTAATACCTATGTCTGTCCTTGTTTGTCCCTTCTGTGTTTAGCCCCTTGTGGGTAATAAAGAAATAGGTACTGAGCCTATTTAATCCTTAAACAGAGTGGTTGGTCCCACTTGATACCTGGATATGGCATGTATACATATCCATAGAATCTGTGTGACACATGTCATGGAGCCAGTCTTCGAGTTTATATGTCATAGCCACAGAGCTATTTTCTGCTATTTGATGCATACCTGGGGGAAGGAAGGGCTTTGGCAATAGCTACCACTTCGGACAAGAGCAGGTATGGAAGTAGCGATGACTAAGGGTTATCTTGCATAGTCCGCCCCTCCTTAATTCATGAAATCTTCATGTTTTGTCAGAATCTTTGTCTAACAACAAAGAAAATATTAAATACTAGCAGTATCGCCCGGCGTTGCTCGGGTTTGTAAGGGAAATAACTATATAAGCATTTTTAGAGTGTTACTTCCCTTATATAATAGCAAAAAAATGCATTAAAAATGGGAAAAAATGATGGTAAATTTGTTTTTAAATCGTAGACTCATCGTAGACGCGCGCTAATACCCAGAAGGGCTCGATATGAATCACGACTATAAGATACCCGCTTTTGGTTAAACTGCACCACAAAATGTGGGAGTAGTTAGGAATCTAAATCGTAGGAGACAGACACACAACTTCACTTTTATATATAAAGGTTAAAAGTAAACCCTCCTTAACGCACACGACCATAATGATCCATGCACATAGCTGGTAACCCTGCCATAAAAATTTGCAATCTGACGAGGCTGATAAGCAGTAAAACTTCGAATTCATTAAACGTACGCCACTTCACGTGCGATGAGTTTTTTTTTTTTAGTTCCTTAGTTTATGTTCTCTGCTTTTATGTTTATTAAAAAAAAACCCTCCTTTCTCGGTCAAATTTGTTGATTACATTTGTCACAATGTAAAGTGAAAGTTATAAACTTCATAACTCCATCTATTATATTGCCCATACTTGTGCAACACTTTGTCTTAGGATCACCATGCTTTTATAACAAGGAACAATAGCAACGAACTATATTACACTACAAACCACAAAATAAAGCAAGATAGAAAAATACTTGTAGATAATACACCCATACTGTATAAAATTCTTTACAAAAATAGAAGCTTAATCATAGAAGCAAAACTTATACCGCCACACAAAGCTAAAATAATCTCACAAACAACACACATCTGAAAATCAACGTGCCACTACTGACGTAGAAGTCTAACCGTGAAAATCCTAGTATGGTAAAACCTACATAAGTTTGTGTGTGTGTATGTATGTATTATATATATATATATATATATATATGTGTGTGTGTGTGTGTGTGTGTGTGTGTGTGTGTTGTGTGTGTGTGTGTGTGGTGTGGTGTTGTGTATGGGTGTGTGTGTGTGTAGACGTGGCTGTGTGGTAAGTAGCTAGCTTACAACCACATGGTTCTGGGTTCAGTCCCACTGCATGGCACCTTGGGCAAGTGATTTCTTCTATGGCCTCGGGTCGACCAAAGCGCCTTGTGAGTGGATTTGGTAGACGGAAACTGAAAGAAGCCCGTCGTATATATATATTATATATATATATATATATTATATATATATATATATATATATATATATATATGTGTGTGTGTGTGTGTGTGTGTGTGTGTGTGTGGTTGTGTGTATACGTGTGTTTGTGTGTCTGTGTTTGTCACCCTACCATCGCTTGACAACCGATGCTGGTGTGTTTACGTCCCCGTAACATTAATCGTTCGGCAAAAAAGACCGATAGAATAAGTACTAGCCTTACGGAGAACAAGTCCTGGGATCGATTTGTTCGGCTAAAGGTGGTGCTCCAGCATGGCCGCAGTCAAATGACTAAAACACTTAAAGGAGTAAAAGAACAAAAGAATAAGCACTATTGGTTTTGCCGTATACCTTATGTTAACCTCCTCAGTTTCGCACACGAAGCTGTCAGGAGACAATATCGAAACACGTCAGATATGCAAGCCAGAATTGCATAGCCTTTTTTATGCTGCAAACGAATGGACTTCAACTCATTTCGGTGATGATAAAAAGTTGAGAAATAATTTTTTTCCGGAGAAGAGTTATTGCTCGTGGATTAACCAAGGGTGAAACGTGTAAGCTGTGTGGGTATATCTTTATATATAAAAGTGAAGTTGTGAGTCTGTCTCCTACGATTTAGATTCCTAACTACTCCCACATTTTGCGGTGCAGTGTAACCAAAACCGGGTATCTTATAGTCGTGATTCATATCGAGCCCTTCTGGGTATTAGCGCGCGTCTACGATGAGTCTACGATTAAAAAAAAAAATTACCATCATTTTTTCCCATTTTAATGCATTTTTTTGCTATTTATATAAGGGAAGTAACTCTCTAAAAATGTATTATTAAATCTCAGAACGTAAAAAGCTCACAGTAACACCCCGCCTTTTTGGTTAGCCATATGAGATGGCTAATTACTTTAACATCTCTAAAAATGCTTATATAGTTATTTCCCTTACAAACCCGAGTAACGCCGGGCGATACTGCTAGTTTCTGATAAAAGAAATAAAAAAATAAAAAATCGGATATCACCACGTCACCATGCATCACCAATGAATGACATCTATCGACAGGAAGTAACTCTTTTATTTCTTCGGAAAATATTTTTACCTCATTTTGCCATCACCGATCCAAACTAGAATCTATGTACTTCTGTTATAACAGAATATATGCACTTCTGACCGGTATGTCTGAGCAGTGGTCAATATTGTCTAGTGACAATATTTGGTACGAAGCCAGCGCTAAAATTCTGGCCAATTAAGTGCCACTATTAGTAAGATATTCGTTGATGTAAAAAAAAAATGTGTAACCGATTTGTTATTTATATTGGGTATGTATTTTTTCTTGAATTATTGACAACTAACATAATTTCTATCTATCTATCTATCTATCTATCTATCTATCTATCTATCTATCTATCTATCTATCTATATCTATCTGTCTGTCTGTCTGTCTGTCTGCTGTCTATCCGTCTGTCTGTCTATCATCCATCTATCTATCTATCTATCTATCTATCTATCTATCTATCATCTATCTATTTGTGTATCTATGTTTTTTTTAATGTGTGAGGGAGAGTCGAGGTATATATCTATATATAACCATGCCAAAGATCTATAATCTTTTAAGGGATGTTTGCATCCTAGTTCTCCTGTTCAGTGTGAAAACTAAATGCTTAAATTTGCATGGGTAGTTAAAATATTTATGAATAAGAAAAGGAAAGAAAAGAAGAAATTGACGTGATAAACTGTCACCCCCCAACGTCAATTTTCTCTATTTTCTTCTTTTTCTCATTCATTCATTCATTCATATATAATAATAATAAAATAATAATAGAAATAATAATAATAATAATTATAATAATAATAATAATAATAATAATACTAATTAGAATAATAATAATAATAATAATTATAATAATTATAATAATAATAATAATAATAATAATGATACTAATATAATAATAATAATAATAATACTAATAATAATTAATTAATAATAATAATATAATAATAATATAATAATAATAATAATAATTGATAATAATAATAATAATAATAATAATAATAATAATAATATATAATAATAATAATAATGATAATAATCATAATAATAATAATAATAATAATCTAATAATAATAATAATAATAAGATAATAATAAATACTAATAAAATATAATAATAATAATAATAATATAAAATAATAATAATACTAACACACACATACACACACTGAAAAGGAGGAACACTATCGCCTGTATTTTATGTGTGTGCATTTTTGTTTATCGCTTCTTTGCTTTTTTTTAAGAGGAAAATGTTTTACGATCCAGACAAATCACTTCTCCAATTAAGTTTAAAGAATCAAATTATGATTGCAATTACCTTTGATCGATCGTTATACGATGTGCTGTAGCCATTGTTTTGTGTTTATTGTATCATTGTTTCTATTATTAATGAA